>NW_022680808.1:0-70997 GCF_009764315.1 Trachypithecus francoisi
GTGCTCAGGCACTCCCACTCTGTGGAGTGTGCTTTCATTTTCCGTCAGTCTCTGCTTTTGCTGCTTCATTCTTTCCTTGCTCCGTTTTTGCGTTGTGTCCTGTTCTTGGTTCAAGGCTCCAAGAATCGGACACCTTCAACCAGTAACATTATCTTAATATCTTGTTTTAAAACTGAATTCTGTTTTTCATTTGTTTACCTAGCTTTTAGAAAATGACAATGAAATGCAACTTGGAACCTACCACAGCTTAATACGAGGGTCACTATGAGCTATACAACAGGTTTGATGTTTAAAAGTTTGCAACATTTTTTATTCTCTTTCATTTACAAACTACAGTAAATATTTTATTTTTTATGTTTTATTATGAAATATATGACACATAAGAGTCTATAAAATTTGGGTGGGCACGGTGGCTCATGCCTGTAATCCCAGCACTTTCAGAGGCTGAGGCGGGTGAATCATTTGAGGTCAGGTGTTCAAGACCAGCCTGGCCAACATGGTGAAACCCGTCTCTACTAAAAAAATACAGAAAGGAGGAGAAAGGAGAGCACTTAAAATAGCCTCAGGCAGCTTGCTTCCAATAGAGGAGAGCTGGGTGGGCTGGGGACCAAGTGTCCGGTAGTGACAAGTACCCCTGAGTTAGTCAATGAGCTGTGTGAACCTCTTGGTAGGCAGTGACCAGCATTTTTTTGTTTAATGTAATTAAATAGAACAAAAAATACCTGAATGCATCACATTTAGTAAGAGTAACAACCGCTTTGTGAAGCTGATTTCAGTCTGTGTGTGGGTCAAATTAGATTCATTTCTTTGTGTGATTCATGGTTTTAAAAAACATAGTTTGAATCATATTTAAAAGAAGGTATTAAAATATTTTGAAAATTTCTTACTGATTGGGGAAAAGATCCATCTGTTTTCTATCTGTCTCTCTAGCTCTCTCACTCCCCGTCCCTCCCCCTTCCTCCCACCTTTCTTTGTTGTGAGGAGGATGCCTCCTTGTTACTTCGTTACTTCTTTTACTTCTTTTTTTTTTTTTTTTTTTTTGAGATGGATACTGGCTTTATCGCCCAGGCTGGAGTGCAGTGGCTTAATCTCTGCCTACTGCAAGCTCCACCTCCCTGGTTCATGCCATTCTCCTGCCTCAGCCTCCCGAGTAGCTGGGACTACAGGCGCCCACCACCACGCCTGGCTAATTATTTTGCATTTTTAGTAGAGTCAGGGTTTCACTGTGTTAGCCAGGATGGTCTCGATCTCCTGACCTCATGATCCGCCCACCTCAGCCTCCCAAAGTGCTGGGATTACAGGCGTGAGCCACCGTGCCTGGCCTCATTACTTCTTTAGGCTGGGACCAGATCCCAAATGGTCCATTTGTAAGACAAACAGCAGGGTGGACGTGGCACTGTGCTCATAAGGGAAATGCCAGATTCATCCACGAGGCATTTCGAATAGACTTTACCCCATCACGATGCCAACCTTTTTGAGGATGGGGGCTGTGTTTCTTTGCACAACGTTAGGTAGGGACCCCATTGCCCCTATATCCTGCCTCAAACATGGGGCGTCTTCAATCAGTGTTAGCTGAAATGTGTGTCCTTTCCATGTTTATCGTATTGGAACAAATGGGGCTCTAGACACCTTTCTTTTGCTGCATTCCCTAGCTAGCTGGACAAATTTGGAATTTAGAAAATATATACATATAGAGGCCGGGCACGGTGGCTCACACCTGTCATCCCAGCCGTTTGGGAGGCCAAGGTGGGCAGATCACCTGAGGTCAGGAGTTTGAGACCAGCCTGTCCAACATGGCGAAAGCCCATCTCTACTAAAAATACAGAAATTACCCAGGCACGATGGCAGGTGCCTATAATCCCAGCTACTTTGGAGGCTGAGGGAGGAGAATTGCTTGAACTTGGGAGGCAGAGGTTGCAGTAAGCTGAGATCTCACCACTGTAATGTAGCCTGGGTGATAGAGTGAGACTCCATCTCAAAAAAAAAAAAAAAAAAAAATATATATATATATATACACACACACACATATATATATAAAATTCTTTAAAAAAATTTTTTTTTGAGACAGAATCTCACTCTGTTGCCCAGCCTGGAGTGCAGTGGCATAATTATAGCTCACTGCATCCTCATTCTCCTGGGCTCATGAGATCCTCCTTCATCAGCCTCCTGAGTAACTGGGACTACAGGTGTGCACCACCATACCTAGCTAATTGTTTTTTATTTTTAGTAGAGATGAGGTCTCACTATGTTGCCCAGGCTGGTCTCAAACTTCTGAGCTCAAATGGTGCTCCTGCCTCAGCCTCCCAAAGTGCTGGGATCACAGACATGAGCCAACATGCCTGGCTTGAAAAGCAATTTCAAATAAATAAGCTTTAGATACACGTTACCATGACTCTAATATTGAGAAAAACAGAAATCCTTGCCTAGCTAACTTTGGACTTCTTTAATTTCAAAAAGTCGGGTAAGCTCCTTGCCATGAGAATGAGGAGTGCCCAGAGTCCCCACCCAGCCCAGCTTCTGTGGAAGCCTCAGCCACCTTCATGCTCACGGGGACCCTGTATCTCACTGCAATCCAAAAGGCTGGGACTGTGCATGCATGGGACACAATGCTAGGATGCTTGAGGTTCAGCTCAAGATGCTAACTTCAACCCTTGGGAATTAGTGTCTGTCTCTCTTCCTCACCTTCTAAGCCCTGCTGCTCAGAGCCTGGCCTGCGAACTGCACTGGGCATTCCGAATGGGGTATGACAGAGGCAGGAATGAAGGCTCCCCAAGAAATGCTGAATCACAAACTTCATTTAAACAGGACTTGTTGGGTGATCCTTAGGCGCAGTAAAATTTGAGAAACACTTTAATCGCTTCTGTATTATCGATTACGAAGTAACCTAAACTTTTTTAAAAGGCCCTAATGTTTACATAACAGTACTCTCTGACAGCCTGTGACGTCTTTCTCCCCTTCTTTCTCTGGCAGGTGTGTGCTCTGTGCTCCTGCTCCTCACCACACGATGGCCCCAGAGCCCTACGAAACCTGTAAATGAGTCCAGAGGCCTAAAATGCTTCTCTCAAAGGTCGTGCTGATTTCCTGATTAAAAGATTAAAAGAGCTGGGCACAGTGGCTCATGCCTGTAATCACACCACTTTGCGAGGCCGCGGCAGGTGGATCACCTGAGGTCAGGAGTCAGAGACCAGCTTGGCCAACGTGCTGAAACCCCATCACTACTAAAAATGCAAACATTAGCTGGGCGTGGTGATGTGCGCCCTGTAATCCCAGCTACTCAGGAGGCTGAGGCAGGAGAATGGCTTGAACCCAGGAGGCAGAGGTTGCAGTGAGGCGAAGTTGTGCCATCGCACTCCAGCCTGGGGACAAGAGCAAGACTTTGTCACACACACACACACACACACACACACAAAAGATTAAAAGTGAATCATTCCCACAAAGAATAGATTTGGATATTTTCCCAGAAATGTTCTCTTCCAAACCTGTACATGTTTACAGGTCCCCATGACATAAGGCTTTTGATCACTTTCAGTGCAATGTGCTTTCTGATATGCGATATGGATTTAAAATTAGTCACAACCAACCTATTATAAGAATGCACTCTCCTTTAGGACATGGACATTTGAGGAACCACCTCTGAGCTCAGTATTTTAGCATGAATCTACCTTCAAATCTAAAAAAAATTATTGTATATTTTTGAGCCCGAAATAGGACAAAAAATGTTTGGTTTCTTGCCATTGTATTAGTATTCTTTTTGTCCTGGCTTAGAGCTTTATTGCGGCATAACTGGTGCACAGTAAACTGCACATATTTAAAACCTACACGGTGAGAAGTTCTGACTTATCTCCCATCAGCGAGACTTAGACCACATTCAGAAAAACGAGGCTCCTATCACCCCAGAGTTCTCCTGCGCTCGCTTTCCGCAAGTCCCTCGCCGGGAAGAGCGCTTCCTGTCATTATAGACGTGTCTGCATCTTCTTGAATTGTGCAACATGGAATCATACAGTGCCCACTGTTCTGCTGCCAGCTCTTCTTGCTCAGCGTGATGTGTTCAAGATTCAGCAACGCAGGCTGCATCAGCGGCTGCTGCCTTTTCGTTGCCGAGCCGTCCTCCATTGCACTGATACGTCCTGACTGGTTTAGCCGTTGGCTTGCTGGTGGATATCTAGGTCGTTTCTAGGTGTTAGTTGTCACAAATAAAGCTACAATAAATATTAGTGTGCAAATATTTGTGTAGAAATAGACTATCATTTCTCTTTTCTTTTTTCTTTCTTTCTTTCTCCTTCCTTCCTTCCTTCCTTCTCTCTCTCTCTCTCTCTTTCTTTTTCTTTCTTTTGAGACAGGATCTTGTTCTGTTGCTCAGGCTAGAATGTAGTGGTGCAATTATGGCTCACTGCAGCCTTGACCTCCTGGGCTCAAGCAGACCTCCCAGGATCAAGCAGTCTTCCTACACCTCCCTAGTAACTGGGACTACAGACACATGCCACCATGCCTGGCTATTTGTTTTTTATTTTTATTTTTATTTTTTTGTAGCGGCAGGATCTCCCTCTGTTGCCCAGGCTGTTCTCAAACTTCTGGGCTCAAGCAGACCTCCTGCCTTGGTCTCCCAATGCACTGGGATTACAGGCATGCACCACTCTGCCCAGGTGCTATCATTTCTTTTACAGAAATATCTAGGAGGGAAATGATGAGGTTAAATGGAAGGTATATTTGTAATTTGTAAAGAAATGTCCAAACTGTTTTCCAAACTTGTTGTACCATTTTACATTTCCGCCAGCAGTATCTGAGAGTTCCAGGTGTTTTACATTCTCACCAACACTTGGTAGGGGCATGTTTTGATATGTGTGTGTGTGTACTGGTATTTCACACTGGCTTTCAACTGTATATCCCTAATTACTCTGATATTCAGCACATTTCCATGTGCTTATTGCCATCTGTGTGTCACCTTTAGAGAAATGTCTGTAAAAAATTGTTGGCCCATTTTTGACTTGGAATGATTGTTTTCTTTTATTTCTTATTTTTTCATTTTTTAAAATTATTATAGTATAACTTCTAGGGTACATATGCACAATGGGCAGGTTTGTTACGTATGTATATTAGTGACATGTTAGTGTGCTGCACCCATCAACTCGTCAGCAAACATCAGGTCGTCATTTACATCAGGTATAACTCCCAATGCCATCCCTCCCCACTCCCCATAATAGGCCCCAGAGTGTGACGGTCCCTATCCCCAGTCCAAGAGATCTCATTTTTCAATTCCCACCTATGAGTGAGAATATGCGGTGTTTGGTTTTCTGTTCTTCCGATAGTTTGCTGAGAATGATGGTTTCCAGCTGCATCCATGTCCCTACAAAGGACACAAGGTCATCCTTTTTTATGGCTGCATAGTATTCCATGTTGTATATTCCCCGCGATCCAGCCTGTTTCTGATATTGTGAGTAATATCATCTCCCCCTTTGGTAATTATGAACTCTTTCACAGATGGGTGTATGCCTCCAGTGTGTACACCCTCAGAGGGTGTACACCCGTGTGTATTGGGAGTCATCTCATCTTCTTCCTCCCTGAATATGAAGAATAGTATCACAGGAGTGTTTCTACTCCCTGCGATATTGGGTGTCATATCCTGCTCTCCCACGCAGAAATTGAAACAATATCACTGGGAGCGTGTACACCTTTTGTGATCTTTAAAGCAGTATCATCCTCTCCCTGGTGGATATCAGGAACAAGTCTATTATTATTAATATTAATAAATATAATAAAAATTAATAGTAATTATCAATATTAATGATCACAAGAAAGATAGTAAAAATTCATACTGGTTTAAAATGTTAACGATTTGTACTAATAATTACATAATAATAATTAATAGTAATAATTAATAATTAATAATAATATCACTATTAATAATAAATAATGATATCAGCCATTAATGTTACTGAAATCAATACAATGTGATGCTGGTAAGAAAATAACAGTATAAGGGACTAATAATATTGCTAAGTGACATTAATATTAATAATTTTAAGCGTGCATGATCATGTATTTAAAATCATTATCCATAATAATGGGATCCTATTAATTATTAGTAAAATTGATAATTATTAAAATCGATCACTGATGTTTAATGGTCATATTATTACTCCTAATATCACAGGGAGTGTACACCTGCCGGTGATGTAGTTCCTAATATCCAGGGACCGAGAGCATGATTTTAGTTTTAATATCACAGTAGGTGTACACTCACCCCGTGACGCTGATCCTAATATTCAGAGGGGTAGAGGATGACAGACTCCCAACATAGCAATGAATGGACAGCCACCTGGTAATATTGCACCTAATATTCCCAGAAGAAGCCTACGCTGTTACTCCCAATATCGCAGGGAGGGTACAGCTCTTCTGTGATATTGTTCCGAGTATCTGGAGGAGGACAGGATGATAATAATTAGCAGGCTGTGTTCACCCGCCCTGTGATATTGTTATTAACATCCTGGAAGGGAGAGGGTGATATTACATTCCATACAGCAGGAGGCGTACACCCAGCCTGGGACATTGTTCCTAATATCCATGGAGGGGAGAGGGTGATATAACTCTCACTATGGAAGAGGGTGTACATCCACCCTGTGACACTCGTCTTAATATTCCAAGGCCGAGAGTTGGATATTACTCCCAGGATGGCAGACAATGTACAACAGCGTGTGATACTCTTCCTGATATCCGGAAGGGGAGAAGATGGTATTAATCCCCATATGGCAGAAGGTGAAAAACAAACTGTGATATCTGTGAGACACTCCCCACGATGAGGGGACTAATAGCCCATCTCTCTCCCCACCAGCTATTGGGAACCCCATCGCCTGGGAGGGAGCCACCCCCAGCCATACGGCCCCCAGCAGCCGCCACGCCACGCCCCCCGGCGGCTGGGGGCCCCCGATCGCCGGGGGGTGAGGCACCCCCCACAATCCGGGCCCCCAGCAGCCGCCACGCCACGCCCCCCGGCGGCTGGGGGCCCCCGATCGCCTGTATTGGGAGTCATATCATACTCTTCCCCCTGAATATTAATTACAGTATCCCAGGAGTGTGTCTGCTCCCAGCGATATTGCGTGTCACATCCTCCACTCTCGCGCGGACATTCGAAGCAATATCACTGGGTGCGTGTACACCTTTTGTGATATTTAAAGTAATATCATCCTCTCCCCGGTGGATATCAGGAACAAGTCTATTAATTATTAATATTAATAAATATAATTAATATTAATACTAATAATCGATATTAATGATCACAATAAACTTCGTAAAAATTGATGGTGGTTTAAAATGTTAACGATTTGGAATGGTAATTAATATTAATATCACCATTAATAATCAAATAATGATATCCACAATTAATGGTACTTAAATCAATACAAAGTGATGCTGGTAAGAAAATAATGATTAGTATTAGGGACTAATAATATTGTTAAATGTCATTAATAATAATTAATATGAAGCGTGCATAATCAGTGAATATGCATAATCAGGTACTTAAAATAATTCTCCAAATTAACAGTGGTATACTATTATTAGTACCATTGATAATTATTAAAATTATTAAAATCTATCATTGATGTGTAATAACCATATTATTACTCCTAATACCACAGGCAGTGTACACCTACCTGTGATGTTCCTAATATCCTGGGACGGAGAGCAGGAGTTTAGTTTTAATATTGCAGTAGGTGTACGCTGACCCCGTGACACCGATCCTAATATCCAGGGAGGTAGTGTATGACACGACTCCCAACATAGCAATGAATGGACAGCCACCTGGTAATATTGCTCCTAATTTCCCGGAAGAAGCCTATGCTATTGCTCCCAATATCGCAGGGAGAGTACAGCTCTTCTGTGAAATTGTTCCCAGTATCAGGAGGGGAAGAGGATGATAATAATTCGCAGGTTGTGTTCACCCGCCCCGTGATAGTGTTATTAATATCCTAGAAGGGAGAAGGTGATATAACACTCCGTACAGCAGGAGGCGAACACCCAGCCTGGGATATTGTTCCTAATATCCATGGAGGGCAGAGGCTAATATTACTCCCAATATGGCAGAGGTTGTACATCCACACTGTGATGCTCTTCTTAATATTACAAGGCCAGGAGATTGATATTACTCCCAGTATCACAGACACTGTACAACCCCGGGATATACGCTTCCTGATATCTGGAAGACGAGACCATGGTATTACTCCTCAAATGGCAGAAGGTGAACACCAACTCGATGATATCTGTGGGGCACTCCCTGTGATGTGGGGACTAATAGTACCTCTCCCCACGACTATTGGGAGCCCTATCGCCGGGGGGATGAGGCACGCCCCCCATCCGGCCTCCAGCAGCCGCCACGCCACGTCCCCTGGTGGCTGGGGGCCCCCGATCGCCGGGGGGTGAGGCACCCCCCGCGATCCGGACCCCCGCAGCCGCCATGCCACGCCCCCCGGCGGCTGGGGAGCAGCGCACTACAGGGCCCTCTTGCTCATGGTGCTGTGCCGGTTCGTCTCCTGCTGGCAACTAGAGCAACTGCAGGGCTCTCTTTCTTACAGTGGTGGCCAGCGCCCCCTGCTGGCGCCCGGGCACTGCAGGGCCCTCTTGCTGGCAGTATAGTGACGGCCTGCTGCCTGCTGGCAATTGGGGATATTGCAGGGCTCTCTGGGTCACTGTGTAGTAGCAGCACTCCGGATGCTGGCAGCTCGGGACACTGCCTGGCCCTCTTGCTTGCCTTGTAGTTGGGGCACGCCCCCTTCTGGCAGCTGGGGGCACTACAGGATCCTCTTGCTCACAGTGTGGTGGCAGCACGCCCCCTGCTGCCAACCAGGACACTGCAGGGTCCTCTTGCTCATGGTGTGGTGCCCGTGCGCCACCTGCTGGCAGCTATGGATACTGCAGGATCCTCTTGCTCATAGTGTAGTCGTCGTACGCCCCCTGCTGGCAGCTGGGGACACTGCCAGGCCCTCTTGCTGGCAGTGTGGTGGCAGCACACCACCTGCAGACAGATGAGGGCTATGCAGGGCCCTCTTGCTCCAGGTGTGACGGCTGGCGCCCCCTACTGGCCGCCTCTTGCACCACTGAAAGTCAGAGCGCCAGTTATTAAGTGCCACCAGTTCTAGAAATTCAAACTGAAACGGAGCTATTACTGGGGAGAGCTGATGTCCCAGTTCTTTTCTAACTTGGAAGAAAGATTTTCACCAAGAGGCAGTACAAAGATGGCAGACAACTTCATTGAAAAAAATACAGTGTGAAGAGCTTATTGTAGAAAAATAGGGAGGAGTAGGCTGATCATGCAGGAAAGCAGCCTAAGAGTCCTGTGCAGGGAATTTTATTTTGGACTTCTTCACATTCCTGCCTCTGTCTCAGGTCTGCCCCTGTTTTCTTTGGTTTTCCTGCTACTGCCTTAGGTCCCCAACTTGCCGCACATAGGCTTGTGGGACCTCCTCACTGTTGGTTCAGGCACATGTGTGGTGATGGATCCAAATCCACTCCGGCACCAGGCTCCTTCCCGCCATCCCAGGCAGGCTGACAGCGGTCACATTTGTACCTACTGCGCCTATCTCTTTTGAATGTCCTTCTCTGCCCTAATCTGTACTTATGGTGCCAGGTTTCTTTTAAAAATGTCCCCTTTGTCCTTATCAGCATGTAGCTAGCAATATTGTGACATTTTTACTGCAGAGTGAATGATGACTGGGGCATCTTAAGAGGAGTTCTAGGGTGTTTCTTTCTGCATAGGTACCTCTTCTCCCTCCTACCCACAGTTGACAAGTGCCCATCCACTCCAGCATTAGAGATGCTACTAATATGTGAATTTTTGGTGGTCCCTCCAGGTGAGCTTTCCCAGACTTTCCCTTTTCCAGGAGCTCAAACTCCTGTTCATGTCTAGCTGTTTATCTACTCTAACAGAGCCCACTATCCTGTTTCTTTCCCAAAAATAGTGAGGGAACAATGACTTGGAAACCATAGCAAATGATATGCATGTAGATGAAAACTTTACAACTTACACAAATAATCACTCAAAATCATCCTTACACTAAAAATGCAAAACTATACAATTTCTAGAAGAAACTATAGAAGAAAAGCTATGTGCCTTTGGGTTTGGTAATGAATTTTAACAAATGGCACAAAAGGTTGATATACACAGAAGAAATGACAATGTGGATTTCTTCATATTTAAAGTTTATACTCTGGAAAATACCTTGTGAAGGGAACAAAAAGACAAGTCACATATTGAAAGAAAATATTTGCAAAATACAGATCTGAGAAAGAATTTATATTCAAAATACATATAAAATTCTTAAAACTGAACAATAAGTTAAACAGCCCAATGAAAAATGCACACAGATCTGAACAGACACCTTACCAAAGATGATCTACAGAAGGCAAGTAAACATACCAAAAGATGCTCAACATAGTAGATAACTGAAAACCACAATGAGATAGCACAGCTGGTCTATATCTGTTAGAACTGCTAAACTCTTTTAAAAATGACAAATTGCTGGAGGAAAAACAAGAACTATTTTCATTGCTGGTGGAACACAGTGTATAAGACCAAAATATGCCACCCTAAAATATAATGGTAGGAAACCGGAATATGCCACCCAAAAATATGTCCCTTTGGCTTAAGAATTATTCCAAGCTGATTATTTTGAAAAAAATGCCAACAAAGGAAGTTCTGAAAACAGAGTAGAAGTTAACCTTGTATAAGGAAAATTTACATCTATAAAGGAAATCCCCATTTAAAATCTACCTCTCTCTCTCAGCACCAAGAAGAGAAGGATAACTAAATCACTAAAGAGTCTTATCAATAAGGTATACATGTTTTTAAACTTTTCTGTTTTTCTCATTTTAATCTGTCATTTGTTACAGAGGGTCCCATCTAAGAATTCCAAAAGCACTTTTGGAATTTTTCCTCCCCTATTACAAGTTGGGCAGTTTTTTCCAAAGCTAAACAAGTCTCACCTTACAATCCAAAAATCACATTCCTAAGTATTTGGACAACTACTTTGATGTTATTTCTAAATAAAAGCTACCATGCAATTATTTACAGAAGCTCTATTCATAATGACCAAAGGAAAAAAGAATCAGAAAGTCTTACAGTAGATGACTGTGTGGGAATCCACTCAGACATCAAGAGTTCTTATAAAGATTATTTAAATGAAAACATTTGAGATACTGAAGATAAAGGAAGAAATCTTACCAGAACCTACTTTATCCAATTAAAGCAGAGCTCCCAGAAAAATACAGCTGCCATTAACTCCATCCAAGGAGTTTCTTGCAAATTCAGCTGCCATGAAGACAGTGTACTCTTTCCCATTAGCATTGATAAATGAAAATGAAATCCTAAGCTCCCAACTGACTGAACAGACGAACTCTTGGCTGAGGGAACCCCAGAGTAACTTTCAAAACTGAGTTCTCAGCTTGGCCAGGATGGGATGATGGGTGTCAGATACACCTCGTTATACCCCCTCATTTGCTAACCATGATGAGGCTTTCTTCCCTAAGGATTAAACAGAAACCAGCCCTTTCAAAGGCACCGCCACTGATATCAACCTCTCCTTTCTTGCCTAATAAGAGACCACCCATGACGGAGAGGTTCTGGCCTGTGTACACAGGATGCACAGAGCGAGTTTTCATGTCCTCTGCTTCACCTTTTAACGTCAGAGGGCTGAAAACTCTACCCTGGGATTGTGCTAACACTGCCAGTTTTTGTACATGGGACCCATGAAGAAGCAAGAAACTCAATTGCACAAGCATGCATTTCTCCTTTCATAAATATTCATGACTCCTCCTAGAGTTTATTAAATATATGTTTTTGCCAATTCCACTCAGCATAAATTACTATTTCCTTTACATCTCCCTTGAAGCACCTGTTTCTGGCTTCTGGCTGGAGGCTATGCTTCCCAGTCTGCCAGAAGGACAATCCTGCAGGCTGCAACCCTTTATAGGAAATACATCTCTCACTGGGTGCGGTGGCTCACGCCTATAATCCCAGCACTTTGGGAGGCCAAGGCAGGTGGATCACCAGAGGTCAGGCGTTTGAGACCAGCCTGGCCAACATGATGAAACCCTGTCTCTACTAAAAATGCAAAAAATTAGCCAGGCTTGCTGGCTAATTGTCAGAAGGACAATCCTGCAGGCTGCAGCTAAAATCTTATAAATCTCCAAAAGTGGTCTAAAATTAACCATCAGAATATTTATGCCTGATTCGTGGATGAAATTTCAGGATGAAAGCTATGAAATCTCTATTTGTGTTTGTATGTCTATTAATGTGTGTTATGTATATGTGATATTTTCTTAACTCAGGATAGCTTTGCAAAATTCATTTATAAAATCCTTTAAAAGTGCTCTATTCTAACTTGGCTTGGAAAAATAAGCATTTATAAATAAATATTCACCAAACTCCTAGAAATATAGGAACTGATCAAATGTTTTTTAAGTTAACACGATTTGGATAAAACTTAGTTAAATAAGGTTAATATAATATTTTTGGTATAATAAAACAAGTATGTCTTCAAAGTTACCACTATTGAATATAAAACAAACATAAATTCCTATTCTGCTTGAGTTCTACTCAAATAAGCTAATATTATACTTACTAGAAATGTAAAATCTTAAAGCTTATAAATTTGATTCTAATTGAGTGTCATTTTTTTTTTTTTTTTTTTTTTTGAGACGGAGTCTCGCTCTGTCGCCCAGGCCGGAGTGCAGTGGCCGGATCTCAGCTCACTGCAAGCTCCGCCTCCCGGGTTCACGCCATTCTCCTGCCTCAGCCTCCCGAGTAGCTGGGACTACAGGCACCCACCACCTCGCTCGGCTAGTTTTTTTGTATTTTTTTTTAGTAGAGACGGGGTTTCACCGTGTTAGTCAGGATGGTCTCGATCTCCTGACCTCGTGATCCGCCCGTCTCGGCCTCCCAAAGTGCTGGGATTACAGGCTTGAGCCACCGCGCCCGGCCGAGTTGTCATTCTTATGAAAAACATTATTTCTTTTTTATGGTGAAAAGATATACATATATTTAGAGTTGGCCAGCTGGACTTGGTTTAGATGATCCCAATTTTCTTGCAACATCCAAAGCATCATAATCAGGAGCCAGTCGAACATATGCCTTCTTCTCTATATCAGGTCGAATCAGGATGTTGACTGTGGCCACATCCATGTCCCAGAGCTTCTTTACAGCCTGATTGATCTGGTGCTTGTTGGCTTTAACATCCACAATGAACACAAGCATGTTGTTTTCTTCTGTCTTCTTCATGGCCGACTCAGTGGTCAGCGGAAACTTGATGATAGCATAGTGGTCAAGCTTGTTTCTCCTAGGGGTGATCTTCCGAGGATATTTGGGCTGCCTCCGGAGTTGCAGTGTCTTGGGTGAGTGACACCCTTGGGTGAGGGTGAGTCACCTCAAGGTGAGTGACATACGGATCTTCTTTTCTGTGTATTGCTGTGGACACCTTTCAACACCGCCTTCTTGACCTTTAAAGCTTTGGCTTTGGCTTTAGGAGGGGCAGGAACCCTTCTTCACTTTCGGTGCCATCTTGTGAAAAGCGAAAAACATTATTTCAAAAATGATTTGTTTACTGTAAATCTGCTTAATAGTAGTTTCCAAAATACTTTTGTTAATTTTTAACCTTAAAGTTAAGCTAAGTAAAAGACTTGCATTAGATATCTAGACCATTTGTAAATAAGATACAATACTAAAACATTAATTACTGAACATAAATAATTCAACTTTATATACTTTTCGCTTCTTATTTTTACAGAGAGACTAAAGATATTTTGGGCCATTAACAAACACGTTTTTGTCTATCACAATGAGAAATTGTACGATGAGGAAATACATCCCTGTGGGAGATGGTATACTCATACATTTTCTAACCTACTATGGAATGCTAATATATGACCGTTTTTAACTGTTTACTTGTTAGTTTTCTCTGGAAATAAAAGATCACTTAGTATTAAAATTATAATCAATATGTGTAAATAAAACTATTAGAAGCAATAGAATAACTAGAAACAACTCTATGCAAAGCATGCAAGAAAAGTAGGGCATGTTTCACAAGTAAAGTAGGATGTATTTTTTATAAGGAAAACCTTACAAAAGATACAAATAAAAAGAGATATCTAACCTTCCCTGTGTTATATTTGTATGGGTAAAATATTATGTTTTCAGAAATTAAATAAAATTCCTGGAAATTTGTCAATGTCCTACTTATCCATGCTTTGTGCCAGTATAGAGTTATGAGTCATAATTCCAATTATTATTTTAAATGGTGTGCCCGGTGCAGTGGCTCACACCTGTAATCCCAGCACTTTGGGAGGCCGAGGTGGGTGGATCACAAGGTCAGGAGATCAAGACCATCCTGGCTGACACGGTGAAACCCCATCTCTACTAAAAATACAAAAAATTAGCTGGGCATGGTGGCGGGCACCTGTAGTCACAGCTACTCAGGAGGCTGAGGGAGGAGAATGGCATGAACCTGGGAGGCGGAGCTTGTAGTGAGCCGAGATCGCACCACTGTACTCAAGCCTAGGTGACAGAGCAAGACTCTGTTTCTAAATAAATAAATAATTAAATAAATGTTGTATGCCACAGAAAAAAATCGAATATCCTTGTCAAGTGATATAATCACAGCCATTTCATACTCTTTGTCATTTAGATATTATTTCCCCCCTGATGCTTTCCTGAAAGCTCCTGCGATCAGCTACAGGTCAGAATGTTCATCTCCAATATAGGACTCCCTCTGAGACTCATGGAAAAGAGTATGACAGGTACTCTGGTTAAAGACTTCTGATGATATTGCTTAAATAACTTTAAGACCATACACTTGACTCAGTGAAGATCTCCAGAAGCCTGGTGGAGAAATTGATGGGGTCATGAGACTGCTAACCCAAGATCCAGCAAGACTGGAATTGATTACATGGCACTGAATGAACTGATGAAAATTGATTACAATTTTTATAGCTTTTTAGAGCATATAAAAGTTCTGGTTCTTTAATGTTCTAGTTTCTGAATTTAAGAAATCTCTTTCTCTTAATCTAACTGTTACTTACAACAATTTAGTAGATTATACTTTTGTAAACAGAAATGAAGCATTTATCTTTTTTTCCCTGCCGAATCTCTCCAGAATTTTGAAATTCTTACTGAATACTCTAATTTTCATGATGATATAGTTATTAGCAAAAGTCCAGTAAGAATCTGCTCACCTTATAACAGGACATAATTGGAAACTTTGGTTATATTATCAAGGTTTTTACTGGAATATCATATTTTGGAAGTGTACCTAAGATCAGTTATGACAAGCAATTTTAAGGAAGTAAGGTTGACTATTATGGAGACAATGCTTATAAAACACTGTGAGAAATGGGAAAGTTCTTCTTCAAAGATTGTAAAAAGTCACAATTTCTTACTATAAGATTGCTATCCACTATTTGTGTGTGTTCCAAATCAGTTGTCCTAGCTTGCTCCGGCATGCCTGGGCAGAACTAGACAAGCCCCAGTCCACAGTGCATGCCATTCCTTATTTGGAGATGCTTCCTTAACTATCCCTGGCAACTTCCTTTTCTTTCTTTGTTCTATTCCTCTTACCTAATTAAGAAAGTTTTAAACTAATAGCCAATTGGGTAAGGTGTAAAATGTGAGGTCCTATTCCAGCCAATGGTAACTGGACACAGCAGTAGGGTAGACACATCAAGTTATAAGTAACTCTGTCTCCTTTGTTCAGTGTGCTCTTGTGGCTGGACAGCTATTGAGTAGCACCCTTTCTGCAGAAAGTAAAGCTCGCCTTGCTAAGAGATTATTTGTTCCCATGTTAATTCTTTTTTTTTTTTTTTGGGAACACCAAAAACTTCATTCCCACAGCACTCTGAGAAAATTCAGCCTGATACTTACATTATAGGGTTCACAGCCTTACAGGTTAGTAAAGAAGGTCATTTCCTGGTAGGCCCAGGAATTTAGGGATATTTTGGGGGCCTCAAGAAGAGAGGAATTCACACAAAGCTATAAGGACTGCAGCTGAAACTTGATAGTATGTTCTTAGCTTGGCTTTTAGCCTGAATAAGGTCTTTAAAAGTCAAATCTGAGATTCTGTATGAAAACTTCCAGCAAAGAAACTTGAAAGCACCTATGTGGCCATCTCCTGTTCTTGCTGCACTTACATAAATAATCAAGCAAAATCTAACAAAACTATACTTAATTTTAAAACAAGAATAGTCTTACTTTGATTATGATCAAAAATGATGGTTACTACAGAGAGAAATTTTATGTTTCAATGGAAAACTATAACTTGGCTGGGCATGGTGGCACATGCCTATAATTCCAGCACTTTGGGAGGCCAGGAGTTCAAGATCAGCCTGGGCAACATGTTGGAAACCCCGTCTCTACCAAAAATATAAAAATTAGATGGGCACGATGATACGTGCCTGTAGTCCCAGCTAATCAGGAGGCTGAGGAGGGAGGATCACTTGCACAAAGGAGGTAGAGGTTACAGTGAGCTGAGATTGTTGCACCTTTGTACTCCAGCCTGGGCAACAGAGCCAGACCCTGTCTCAAAAAAAAAAATTTTTTTTAAGGAAAGCTATAGCTATTGTGGGTTATCAGATTCTAGTCTTGTTTCTTGTTTTTGGGCTATTTTTACCTCTTTGTAAACTGGATCCTGCCATCTGATGAATTTTGTCCCACAATGATACTTGTGGAATAAGAAGCCAAGTATTGTCTCTCCTACTAATGTATCTGTTGTCAGTTAATTTGAAGATCTCCAACCCTGGAACAAAGTTAGAAGAGGAAGGTTTTCTCCCCAAAATGCGTAACCAAACTGTGGTACATTCATGCAATGGAATACTATTTAGCCATAGAAAGGAACAAGCTATTAACTCACACAAAGACATGAGTGAATCTTGTATGCACATTGCTAAGTGGAAGAAGACAGTCTGAGGAGAATACACACAGTGTGACCTCATTTAATGAGACACTGCAGAAGGCAAACTACACAGATGGGAAACCATTGGCTCCATGGGGTGGGGGTTTGAAGCATTCCATATGATACTTTAATAGTGGGATACCTACCACAATGCATTGGTCAAAACATGCAGAATTTTACAACCAATGGGTAAATCAAATTCTATTCAAATTAATAAAATTACTCAGGATGTGGAGTATCCCAGGACAGAATACATCATGTGAAAAATAATTTAACTATGCTACAAATTACTATGGTTTGGATGTTGTTTGTCCCTGCAAAAACTCGTGTTGAAATTTGACCCCAATGTGGCAGTGTGGACGTGGGGCCTAGTGAAAGTGTTTGGGTCATGGGACGGATCCCTCATGAACAGATTAATGTCCTCCGTGGGGATGAGTGAGTTCTGCTCTCACAGGAATGGATTAATTCCTGCAGGAGTAGGTAGTTAACAAGAGTCTGGGTTCCTTGGCTTCCCTCTTGCTTTCGTTCTTGCTATGTGATCTCTGGTGCACCCCTTGCTCCCCTTCCACTTTCCACCATGAGGTGAAAAAGACTGAGACTCCACCAGATGCAACTGCCCAATCTCAGACATTCCAGCCACCAGTATTGTGAGCCAAAAGGACCTTTTTTACTTATAAATTACCCAGCCTCAGGTATTCTGTTACAGAAGCACAAAACAGACAAAGACACAAATGTAGGAAAAAACTCACTGAAGGTATAGGGAAAATGGTGTTGACCCAAGTCACTTTGAAAGTGAATAGAATCCATATGCTGAAGGCAAATGAACTATACTTCATCACTGGATTCTATTTTATAAAGTTCTTTCCAACAGAAGCAATTATGAACAATTGTAAAACCACAGTATCTGTATCTGGAATAAAACAATGACTTACATAAGTCGCAGATGGTAGGAACCAGGTCTCTCACTGTTGAAGTGGGAGGTTACAAATTAGCAAGGGGAGAAGGCTAGAATGATTCATGTGATAGTAGATCAGAGGTGGAGACATGAACGTAAACTTATGTTTAGTTTAATATAGATTACCTATAACTATAGCTGAAAGTAATTATCTAGGTGTCTGTATTTGTATACACAGGTGAATAAGAAAACGGAATTGCATAGAAATCTCCTTTGCAAAAGAATTCCAAGTAATTGATGTAGACACTCAGCCATCAATAATGTGGAGCCAACTCCTCACTCCATAAGTGTGGGCTCTGCACAGTAACTTGCTCCAAAAGAACACATGCATTATGGGCAAGGAGGAAAAATAACTTCACAGTGGAGAAACCTGACAAACAGTAGCTCTTCCAAATGATCCAAGTTAACATCAAAGGTGACAGTTCACCTTGAGAACATGCAGTGACAATGGGGGACATTCTAAAAAATTCCTGACCAATCCTCCTCAGTACTATCAAGGTCATCATGACATGGAAAGCCTGACACACTGTCACAGCCAGGAAGAGCCTACAGGGACATGATGACTACATGTCATGCGGGATCCTGGATGGGATCCTGGGTCAGAGTAAGACAGAACCAAGGGCATCCAAATGAAATATGAACTTTAGTTAATCATAGTCTATCAGTATTGGTTCATTAACTATGACAAATTATGTAAGATATTAATAAGCCATGTGAGACACACTGATAGAAGATGTTAATAAGAGATGAAACTAGGTTGCAGCTACATGGGAAATCTCTGCATTTTCTGGGGGGGCAATTTCTGAGTAAGTAAAAAAAATGATGTAAAATAAAACTTTATTGAAAACAGTTATTTTTTTTGAACACTTCCTTGTTTAATTATTTATACCACGAATTACTAGTAATTGACACTGTTAACTAGTCCTGTTTTTTTAATAAGAGCATTTATGACACAAAAATTAAACAGTGCAGATTGAATATAATCAAAACAAATGCTCTTTACATGTTTTCTATTAGAGTAGTCACACATATGTGTAACTTAATTATCATATTTTTTCTTGTGCTGTGTTGTGTCCTGGGTTCATTCTCTAAAATGCTGTTCACCTTAGACAGGAAAAAAAAACCTTACAGATTCTGTTTCAATTCATGGCTAAATATTTTCAAAACAGTGACTTTGTAAAAATATGTTCCAATGGAAAATTGATTCATTGTGATGGGATCACTTATTCCAAAGACTTCTTGTCTTTATTTCGTGTCCATGGCTACCTTTTAGCCATAATACAACAGAATCAAATATTAGCCACTGGGAAAAAATATTCAAGAAAGAAAGTATGTGGAGAGAACTTATGACCATGATGATTCAATGTTTTACCACAATGCTTTCTAAACAGAAGAGTGTAAAAGGATATTCAAAGTCAATTTCCTCAGTGAGGCTTTGCAGAAAATGAGGAAACTAGAGAAACAAAATGGCAGGACATTCTACAGGTGATTTTAGATGTTACTACTTTTAACGGGAAAAAATACTTTTACCTTTAAAGAATCAGAAAGAATTATTGGAAACCCAAACTCTGAATGTTTGCAAATTTAGTTGACTTCTGTGTAATTATGTCTATATAGCTAGCCACAAAGTTGATGATTTTTTAAAATCTGTGCCTTATTTGTGTAATAAAATACACAATGAATAATTAATGCTCATAGGAAAACATGTTAGAACCTTGTGAAAGGAAATCAATCTTGGGGACCCAAAATCACTAAACTAAAGGAAAAGTCAAGCTGGGAACTGCTGAGGGCAAATCTGCCTCCCATTCTATCCAAACTCACCCATCTGCTCACCGAGAGAAATGTATATCTGATTGCCTCATTTGAAGACAGTAATCAGCAACGCAAAAGGATGAAACCATTTGTCTCTTACCTACCTATGACCTGGAAGCCCCCTGTCTGGCCTTCTCAATTTTCTGGACTGAACCAATGTACATCTTACACATACTGATTGATGTCTCATGTCTCCCTAAAATGTATACAACCAGCTGAGCCCCTGCCACCTTGGGCCCGTGTTGTCGGACCTCCTGAGGATGCATCACGGCATGCATCCTCAAGCTTGGCAAAATACACTTTCTAAAAATCTGAGCGCTGTCTCAGATTTTCAGGGTTCACACATGTATGTAGGATGTAATGTTTATAAAACAGACATTATTCTATCTACTATTACAAATATGCTGCCATTAACCTTAGACTTTCTCACACAAAATAAAAATGTTGATAAGGTACAAATAATATATTTAAACTTAAATAATGTTGCCATTTTAATATGGCTACTTTTCAATTTTTAATACTATTTTTTTACTACTTTAACACTGTAAGAAAAATTAGTAATTAAAACATGAATAAAAGTGTTTACAGCGGGGTGCACATGTTTCATCCAGCCTCTGCCCATCCCAGCTTTCATCCCAACTGTCCTGATGGTGGCTCTAAGCATTGCTCCTTTCTCTGTACCAAGATCTCCACCAGAAACAAACCCAAATTTACCATATGTTATGGCATGCTGTGATGATGAACAGCGACGAGCACCAAGCCTCAAGGCAGGGAGGCTTTTGTAAAACAAGACTTGTAGAATGTAACATGTGAAAGTTAAGCCCATAGCAGAGCTCCCTCCTCAGCACACGGGGAGCAGACAGGAAGCTTTTGCCTCACCTTCCTCAATGGCCTGCAGCAACATCTCCCCAGGTCAGTCTTAAGGACAACGAAACTCTGGTCTTCAAGGTGGACACGCTACTAGGTGCTCCAAAGCCATGGTGACCCACTCTCGGGGTCCCGAGGAGAATAAAGCTCTGGTTCTAATCCTAACCCTAACCCTGTCCCAAGACTTTGACCCTGAACCTAAACCCTGATCCATACCCTGGTCCCTAATTCTGATCCTTACTTTGACCCTAACTTTGATCTTGACCCTGACCATGACCCCACCTCAAACCATACTTCTGGCCCTGACTCTGAGCATAATCCCTATTATGTTTACGATCTATCTCTAGTCTTACCCTCTAGTGGTAAATAGCTGTATCCAAATGCACTTTTAAGTTATTTAACTTCTTTTCCTTGAATTCTGTAAGGACATCCTAAAGGAAATGTCATTATGTATTTTGTAGTCCCTCTGTTGCATGGCTTCAGATAAGTTCTAATACTTTGCAAGACATAAAAGGTTTGGAGAGTGACCAGCACTGGGTTGTTTGGGATGCATGTTGGCATTCATGATAGTCATTGGTGCTGTTCTCCAAATATTTTCAGTTCACTTTTATGAATGCATTCTGACTGTTCCATCCCACCTACTTAAATTTTCACGTGGCCACATGACTTTTTTTTTTCTTTGCCAATGGAGGTGAGAAGAAAATAACATGTGACTTTTTCAGGAGAAATTTCCAAGAAACAGAGTTCTATTCCACATGCTTTTTTCTCTTTCTATAGCAATGGGATCTTATTGATGGTCCGTCCTTCCATCTGGATTCCTGTGTTAGGATGATACAGCACAGTGCTACCTCTCACCTGACCCATAATGAGGTATATATAATAAGAAGAAGATTTTTGAGCCACTGAAATTTGGAGGTTGTCTGTCACCACAGTTTAACCTAGCTCCCATTGACTGTTGCAGGGCTGAATAATGAGTCCCAAACTGGATCTGGACAAGACATGTGAAGAGCACTCCGGTTGAGTAAAATTCAGTGTTGTCTCAAGATAACAGTGAGCATGATATGTTATTGGGTGGGTGTGGGATAAATAAGGTATATCAGGTGAGAATAATGAGAAACTCACTTTAAAGACGGTGCTGATTTGGACTGTGCAGAGATTCAAATGCCCTGCTTAGCATTTGAGATTGTGATGGTTGAACAAACTAATTAAAAGCCCTAAATGAAGACTTGGGATAAATATCTGAGGGTATCTAATATCCCAATTTTTCATCCTAGAATTGGCAGAGTCCTTGACCCCATTCTAGTGAGACTTCCAAAAGAAAAAAGACCTACATTTCTTCAACAACCCACATTGAGAGACTTTCCTGCACTTTTGACCTGTGGCTAACACTCCTCACCTTTCATTCTGTAATCAGCATTTTGGGGAAACACTTTTAACTCTCTATGATTTACAGGTTATTAAGTGGCCCTTATAATTCCCTCCAGAGGTGGAAAAGACTAATGACCATGGTGTCTGAGCTCACAGCAGCAAGCAGGCGTGTGTGCTCAGCAGTCACGTGGCTCATCTGCTAGGAGCTTACTAAATATGATATTCTACAGCGTTGCTTAACACAACGGGAGATACTCCTGACACAGAGGGTTTAATTGCTCGCCTACTCCTTTTTCTGTGCTCTTGGGCTCCTAAAATGAAAAGAACCCTGGGGTGATAAAATGAGTCAAAGGGGTGTCAGCCGTATCACAGGAAAATAGATTCCTAAAAAATCCCTGGCCTAAGATGACAGCCTTGGCTGGATAAGTTTGAATGTGCTGATAGCGGACATGGGAGAGTGAAGGTGGTTGAAATGTTCATATTAAAGAATTTCCACCCAGATTGTAAGAAAAGAGAGAGAATGGAGATGGCAGCATGAGTCCCTACAATAAAAGCAGATGTTTTGAGATCACTTATATCTGTTCTGATATAAATTAAAGACAGAAACCAATTTAGCCTGAGGCTAAAATTAATTGGGCAATAAGCCAGAGGCACATATGACATAGACAGATTTAAACATTTCTCCCTTATATTAATACAAATACTAAACTTACAAATAAATTGATTCCAAATAAAACAAATACTCCAAAAATTTGATGAATAAATACTGGGTCTATGGTAGTATTTAAAGGAGATCTCACAAACAGGTTTGGTTTTTGAAGGTTAGAACTGATGGTCTAGAGAATTCATTTCATTCCAGAGAGAGAAAGGAGGAATTTCTTGGGTTCCTTCAGGAATGAGTCTAGCTTTGCCTCATCTTTGTTTGAACTATGGATACGGCAGAAGAAAACATGATGATTTCACACGATTTAAGTTGCAAAAGTCACTGGGTTCTCTAAGAAGCCTGGGATTCTTCTGCTGGAAAAATAAATTTGTTGAGAAAAAATGAGTTCAGGAGGCTGTTACTGAAGTGAAGCAGAATTGTTTTTACATAATCTTCTCATTACCCACTCTGTAGTGTGGATAAAAATTATTCAAGCAAAAAGTTATCTTACTGTTCCTGGAATGCAGTGGATAGAGAACAGATAAGTTTTTTTCCCTCGGAACACAACCACTAGAAACATTCTACCTCAGATGAGATATTGCCTAATTATTTTCAAAAGACAGTGAAAAATGATGGATGTAAATGTTTGCTACAAAATAAATACATGCTAGAAACAGAAGCATCTGGGTTACAGTTATATTAGAGCTACCTGTGTTCCCCTGTCACTGAGATTAAAACAAAAATGTCCAAGACAATCATTCACAGCATGGGAGAGGGGAAGGTGAAGGATGGAAAGGCCGGTCATAAAAGGATCAGAATTTCAGTCCATAAGGAAGTGGTTTTGTGCATTGTCTGTTGCTGTGTGCAAGGTGAAGGCTGGGGCAAGAAAACGTGCAGTAACAAGGGTTCCTTTGTCCATCTCACCTCTCTAGATACCAGGTTGCAGATATGTTGCATTTTTTGAAAGGTTGATACAAGTTTTTTAAAGAACACTTGTGTTTGAAGTGACAAAGGCTGCTGTGACAAAAAAGCAGGGAAAGGGATTTTTTTTTTTTTTAAAAAGCAAACAACAAAAACCCCACAAAAAAGCAAACAACAAAAAACAAAAAACAGAAGAGGAAGTCAGCTGTGACTACTTCCAGGAAGGGACTCAAAGAGGCAACTGGAAATTTTATTCGCTTTGCAGCTGTGGGTTTTCCAGCCTGCTTCCTTCCTAAAGTATACTACTTTGTTTTTGGTTCATGAAGTTATCTCTTTCTGTTTTCTGGAACAGCTATGTATATTCTTTATCTATCATCTGTCTACCTGCCTATCATCTATCTATTTACTATCTATCTTTTCTACCTTTCACTATCAAGAGCTTGGGTCAAGCAGGATAGAATTACAGTGTATGTTCACTCTACCATTTAAAACAAGAGAGCTTGTAGGCATTCTCCATCATATCACAAAACCTGAGCTTTCTAAAACAGGGTGTGGCAAACTACCATGCATGGGCCATGTCTGACGCAGTCTGCATTTGTAAGTAAAGTTGTACGGGACACAGCCACATACATGTGTTATATGACGTCTCTGACTGTTTTCATGGTACAATGGAAGAGCTAATCATGAACAGAGAGACCTTATGGCTTGGAAAACTTAATGTTTAACATTTAGCCTTTGCAGAAAATATTTCTGACTCTTGTTTTAAAGATCTGTGTTTAGAATGCTACCTATTGCCTTCTGGATAGAATCACAACTCTTTACCGCAATAGACACAGCTTGAAACCCTGCTTCTATATCCTCACCTCATCTATTATTTCCGCTTCTCCTTATTTTCCTCGTGGCCATGCTGATGGATTGTCAGCTTCCCAGATGTGTGAGAATCTCTCTCCCTTCCTGACGTTCTCATGCTCTCCCCTGCCTCTAGAGAACTTCCTGTCCATCTCTCATGACAAATCCTTCTTCAGCCCCTTTGCTCCTTCCTTATGGATACCCGTTTGGCTCTATTTTGGGTGACATGCTCCTTCTGCATCTCCAGAGCCATCCTGTGTCTGTCAGCTACTGCATTTCTTGCATCTCTGTTGTCATATATCACCAAATCTGCCTAAGCTTTCATGAGTCATGCATGACGACTTCAGACTCCCCAATTGTCCCACTAACCACCAGGCTTAGACATTTGTCCAGTATGCTCAGGGTTGGGGGGGTAGTACAGTAACCAGCCAGGGAGCATCATCTCTTACATCAGAATCAAATCTGTAGATCTCTGCCATTCATAAGTATTTGGAGTTTAAAATTAGCATAAAGATTTTCCTTAAAATAAGAACAAATGGCTTGAAGAGGCTTTTGAAATGTATGATTTTTCCTCTGGTTCATTTTGGTGTTTGGTATTCAGACATGAATCTAAACACAACTCTACTCTTAGTAGCTGTGTGACCCTGGGAAAGTCGCTCAATCTCCCTCCGCTAAATTGTGTTGTGTGAATAATGAGAAAAGAGTTGTTATGTGTATTTAGTGAATAATGACAAACAAAAAGCATTTAGCTTTCTGGAACCTGGCATGTAGCAGATCCTCATGAAATACCAGCTCTGTTGATAAAACTAGACGAAAAGGAGCTTTCAAAGTCAACAACAACATCATGAAGTGAAGGACATAGATGAGAAGCTGCTGCTGCAGCCTGGAGCTCCTGGGGGCCCTTTTGTCCGTGATTTAGCAGGAATGCACTACTTTTCCATGAGGAGACACTGCCCACAGAAACCAAGGCCATTCTTTGAAGACAAACATGTTTTAATAGTGTTTACATTGTGTAATTGTATAATATAAATAATAATTAATAATGTAAAATTGTTTACATTATTATGTTACGACTATTGTACAGACCTTTACACCTAGATATTCTGAAGTTGGTGGTCTGTGAGTGGCATTGAGTGATGACTGACACACTCTGACCTGGGATAGAACAACACGTGCCCCTGCAGTTTGCTGATTTCAGGCATCACCACCTTTTTTCAAGAATGTGTTTTCCTATCCTCTAGAGTTTTGCCCACTTAAGCAATGGTTTTGTTGTAATAAAGAATTACACTATTTATCAAAATGTTACTTTGGAGAATAAAGTTTCTTAACTATCAGCCCATAGCTAATGCCAATGGCTCCAAGGATGAGAAGGTAAAAAAGCCTTTTTTTGGGGGGGTGGGGGGGGGGCAAGAGAAAAAAATCACATTTCAAACTGTCTCGTGCTAGTCACTGGAAAATTAGAACACACTCCCCTCCCAGCCCAGTCACAGCTACTAAATAACCAAGATCTCCTGCAGGTGCCTTGGCTTTGTGAGCCTGGAGTTGTTGGCTGGTACTGGGCAGCAGCAGCAGAGCTGGTCCCATTCTCCATGCTTTCCCCATGCTGGGGGGACACAGGCACATTGAATAACCTTGGTCCTGGCCTGGGCTGGCTGGGAAGCTATTTGATGTCAGGCTCATAGTGGACTTCTGAGTTGAAAAGAGAGTATGGGTCACCCAGCCCCACTTACTCATTTTACAAAGAATGAAAATGGGTCTCCATTCCAGACATGAGAGTACACATTGTAAGACTGTGCAAGCTTGCTGCACTTGTATCCGCTCAGCACACACTCACTGAGTGCCAAGTGTCTCCAGCATGAGAGGGGCTCCAGTCCCCGGGGTCCCACCCTCCACAGACAACAGCAGCACTTCGAGGGACAGAGGTGCAAAGAACAAGGTGGGGGCCCTTCTGTTGGAGAGGCAGCTAGGGAGGGTCCTTAGAAGAAGTGACAGCTGAGCTATTCTCTGAAGGGTGAAGCTGAATTACTTGAAGTTTAGGACAAAGGAGTGTCTGGGGAAGTGGAGCCTATGAGCCAAAAGCATAATGACTTGTCCAGAGAAGTGTAACAAGTTCTATATTGTTTCTATGCCAACTTTGAACAGGAATCAACAAAGGAAAGGGCAGGATCCCGGAGCCAGGGCCTTGGATTTCACCTGCTGGCAACGGGAATGTTCACTGTGATTTTTGGGGGTCAAAACATGAAAGTGTTTTCTCTTAGCTCCAATTCTCTCTGTCTCTTTCTGTCCCTCCCTCTCCCTTATCTTTAATTTTTGTATTATCCTAAGAAAACACAGATGTGTCAGACATGGGGATTAGCAGCTTGCCTCTTTCTGGATGACTTCAGGGAGCACTTTGGCCTGTGTGAGCTTATTTACAATAAATCAAGAATTTTGCAAAAAAAAAAAAAAAAAAAAAAGCCATGGTAGCAGAGGTTAGAAAATCTCCTAGTATTTCTTCTAATACTGTGAATTTATGATTAATTGTTTAATCTTCATCTTCTGAAAAGTCCCAGGTGCACAGTAAGAGTATAAAGGGGTTCTGTTTCTGTGGTTGTGTCTTCACAGTCGGTGGTTTTGCAGCAACAGCATTGCATGTGGGTTTTAGGCTGATGATGCTCAACACTGGGCAATTCTCTTCACCTGCCTGGGCCCCACTGCTCACCCTTCCATACAGTGCAGTGTCACAGCTGAGCTCTCCGAGACACTTTGCAGGATCTCACGTTCTGAACTGTCAAGTGTCTTCTAGGTGAAGGCTTAGTCTCATTGCTTTGTGGCTTCCTCCAGGTAACACTTGGTTTTTTGACCTAACCCTGGTATTTGTGTGACACAAGTGTGAATGTGCTCCCTGTGGCAGCACTGAGGAAGGATTCAGTCATCACAGATGCTGAAAGGCAAACGCAGTGTGCTTTTTTCCATCATCTCCAGTCCTGTATTATTTTTACACATCAGCTCATTTGAAAAGAAAACAAAAAAGCCTCCTGTTAGAATTAAATCCCTTCTGGAGATAATGGGTAATTTTTAAATCTTTAATTTTGTTTATAGTCACATTTGCTCCCAGTGCCGGCCAGGATCCACTAGAGGGCAGACACACCCGTGTGTATTTGTGTGGCGCTGGCTGAGTGGTAATAAGAACAGTGCCTGCCAGGATCCACTAGGGGGCAGAGACACCGGCGTATATTTGTGTGGTGCTTGCTGAGTGGTAATAAGAACAGTGCCTGCCAGCATCCACTGGAGGGCAGACACACCACATGTATTTGTGTGGCACTTGCCAAGTGGTAATCAGTGCCTGCCAACATCCACTAGAGGGCAGACACACCCCTGTGTATTTGTGCACCGCTTGCTGAGTCGTAATAAGAACAGCGCTTGCCAGCATCCACTAGAGGGCAGACACACCCGCATGTATTTGTGTGGTGCTTGCCAAGCGGTAATAACAACATAATAACAGTGCCTGCCAGCATCCACTAGAGGGCAGACACACCCACGTGTATTTGTGCGTCGCTTGCTGAGTGGTAATAATAGTGCCTGCTAGCATCCATTAGAGGGCAGAGACACCCCTGTGTATTTGTGCGGCACATGCTGAGTGGTAATACGAACAGTGCCTGCCAGCATCCACTAGAGGGCAGAGACACCCGTATGTATTTGTGTGGTGCTTGCTAAGTGGTAATAAGAACAGTGCCTGTCAGGATCCACTAGGGGGCAGAGACAACCCTGTCTATTTGTGCAGCCCTTTCTGAGTGGTAATAAGAACAGTGCCTTCCAGCATCCACTAGAGGGCAGGCACACCCGTGTGTATTTGTGTGGCACTTACTGAGTGGTAATAAGAACAGTGCCTGCCAGGATCCACTATAGGGCAGACACACCCGTGTGTATTTGTGTGACACTTGCTGAGTGGTAATAAAAACAGACACCCTGCCCTCCTGGAGTCAACTTCCAGTGCCCAGGCCAGCAGCAGCAAGTAAGAAAACCTCGGTTTCCGTATCTGCATCAGCTACACAGTGCTCACACACAGGAGGCATCAGCCATTTTTCTCAGTTAAAGAGACAGAAACAAAATGTGTCCTCACTACTTTTTGAATGTACCATGTTATCTAATGTTTTAACTTAATTGAATGAATAAACTCCTTATGCATCTGGACACATGCACGGAAAATTCACAAACACAAAAACACAAAATAGAGATATTTTGCCAAAATTTCTTTGATACGTAAATTCACTTTTTTCTATCTTTTAGTGATTTTAAAGTAATGAATTGAGAAGTCTGTGCCTGTAAAGACTTTTTAAAGAGCATGGTATTTCTCCATTTTGAAAAAAAATGGTAAAATATCTTCTACTATAGATAGAAGTTAATTGGCTAAGAGTAATAAACAGAAGATTAAGAAATGACTTTTATCCCCTGCTATTTTGTCAAGGGCTACAGTGAATTACACACCCTGGCTTGGGTTTGCACACTACGTGCTGAAAGCCAGCAGTCATGCAGGCCACGCTCTCCCACACTTAGAAACAAAGCCCATGAGAAAGAGCTCCATCAAGTTCACACAGAATGACCTCCAGCAAGACCTGGAAAATGCTCAATTCCACAAAATACCTGTGTCCAAATCCTTTCAGCACACAGCTCTGGCATCAGGTTCCTGTGAGGACAGACCCTGAGATGGATTTCTGGTTGGAGGCTGCTGCCAGAGGAGACAATGTGACCACAGATGGCTCATGCTGCTCCCACACTGCAGGGACCAGTGACTTGGGGGTCCTGCTCACTGTCCTGTTGGGGAACTGCAGAGATTCACCCCAGCTGGGTGGACTCTGCTGTGTCTCCTCTCAAGAAGCTCCTCAGTTTACCTTGGTTTTTCCTTTTTAAAACTCTCTGGTGTTTTTCTCTCCAGTGGGGGCTGCATCTCACCTTAGAAGAAAGATTTCCAGCTGGGTGCGGTGGTTCACGCCTGGAATCCCGCACTTTGGGAGGCCGAGGTGGGAGGATCATGAGTCAGGAGATCGAGAACCATCTGGCTAACATGGTGAAACCCTTCTCTACTAAAAAGATAAAAAATTAGCCTGGCGTGGTGGCGGGCACCTGTAGTCCCAGTTACTTGAAGCTGAGGCAGGATGTTGGCTCCCTACAATCTCTATCTCCCGGGTTCATGCCATTCTCCTGCCTCAGCATCCCAAGTACCTGGGACTACAGGTGCCTGCCACCACGCCCAGCTAATTTTTGGTATTTTTAGTAGAGATGGGGTTTCACCATGTTAGCCAGGATGGTCTCGATCTCCTGTCCTCTTGATCCGCCCACCTTGGCCTCCCAAAGTGCTGGGATTACTTTGAGATTGTGTACCTTAGAGCTGGTGGGAGCCCAGCCTCTTGATCCACCACGCCTGGCCCACATGTTTGTCTTCTTTTGAGAAGTGCCTCTTCATGTCCTTGGCCCACTTTTTAATGGGGTTGTTTTTCTCTTATAAATTTGTTTAAGTTCCTTATAGATGCTGTATTAGACCTTTGTCAGATGCATAGTTTGTAAATATTTTCTCCTATTCTGTAAGTTGCCTGTTTACTTTGTTGGTAGTTTCTTTTGCTGTACAGAAGCTCTTTGGTTTAATTAGATCCCACTTGTCAATTTTTGCTTTCCTTGCGGTTGCTTTTGGTGTCTTTGTCACGAAATCTTTGCCTGTTCTTATGTCCAGGATGGTATTGCCTAGGTTGTCTTTCAGGGTTTTTATATTTTTCGGTTTTCCACTTACGTCTTTCATCCATCCTGAGTTGATTTTTGTGTATGGTGTAAGAAAGGGGTCCAGCCTCAATCTTCAGCATATGGCTAGCCAGTTATCCCAGCACCATTAATTGAATAGGGAGTCTTATCCCCATTGCTTGTTTTTGTCAGAAAAGCTGTGTTTCTAAGGCTTTGCCCAACATACTTTTAACTTTTGACACATCTTTTCCCCAGTCAATAGGCTCCAGGAAATGGGACAGGATTCTTGGAAATAAAGAGCTGACCCAGCCAGGTGTGGTGGCTCATGCCTGTAATCCCAGCACTTTGGGAGGCCGAGGCAGGTGGATCACGAGGTCAGGAGATTGAGACCATCCTGTGAACGGTGAAACCCCATCTCTACTAAAAATACAAAAAATTAGCTGGGCGTGGTGGCGGACACCTGTAGTCCCAGCTACTCGGGAGGCTGAGGCGGGAGAATGGTATGAACCTGGGAGGCGGAGCTTGCAGTGAGCAGAGATTGCGCCACTGCACTCCAGTCTGGGCTACAGGAGAGATTCCATTTCAAAAAAAAAGAACTGACCCTGAGACAACACAGGTGAACACAGCCAACCTGCTGCATAATAAGTAAACAAAATATGTGTCTTTCATTCAATATTAAACAATGATAGACTGAGTATGTAAGCACGTTACCATCACAGGTATGGAAGTGCCTAACTATGACTTAAATTGTAGAGCCTCAGATTTTAGATCTGGAAGAGCCATGGTTTTAATCCATGCTGGGAGAGGCTCAAGGTTACTCTGGAGAAACACGCAGTTTGGGGAGGCTGGAGACTGAGAGGTGGGCTCCCATTCCCCAGCTCCTTCAATGAGTCTGATCTGTTTTGGAAATCAGTTTTTGGAAAATGATTCAAACAAGTCAACCCGATTCCCTATTATTTGGTCAAAGCCATCAGCCCTCAGGCTTCTTGCCACTGCAGCTCTGGGCTCCCACTCTCCTCCTGCTCTCCTGCTCAGGTTGGGGCGGCCAAAGACCTACTCTTGCTGGGGAGAGAGGTTAGGGAGGGACCATTTTTTGATTATTTGAGGGTGTGGTTCAGTTGTAAACAGTGTAAGTTTTAGAATTTGTGTTATTGTGATGGCGATGACCAACTGCAAAATATTTCCCATTTGCCTTGCAATAACAAAAGCATGTATTTTACGCAATTGAAGTTTTGGGATCCTACTTATTTACTTTATTAAGAATAGTGACATTTGAGCAGAGAAGAGTTTTAATTTTGCATCACAGTCAAAAGTGAAAATGAAAGGAACTGACCCATGAAGGAATAGGTATGAGCTGTTTACTTCATTCCTGCCCGTCCTGGTTGATGTTCAGCTCTGGCCCTGCATCCCACTTTCAAATGTGGTGGATGCCTCACCTAGGAAAGGCCCTCCCCACGCTGGCTCCCTCTGCTCACCCGACTGTAGTTACTTCTCTTAATCCCCCATGAACGCTGTTTTCTAAGTTGGGTGTGTTTCCTGTAATAAAAAGGTATTGTTGTACCACTTATTGAGGACTTTTTGGATGCCATGCTAAGCATTTCATAGTCACGAGCTCATTGTACAAACTACCCTTTATAACACTCCTATGAATTTATATTCCCATACGAATTGATCTGAGGAAGTGGCATGCTGGAGAAATTAAGTAATTAAATGACAGCATACAGTTAATTACTGAGAGGATTTGGGTTTGGACCTGGATCTGTAATTCAAACACTCATGTCTATTATCACAAGTGTTGCCATATCATTTGCATTAGGATTTTGAATCTCTGCTGGCCGGCCTGGGAAGGCACATTGTAACCAATAAGAGGTAAATGCCACATTTAGTTCTGCACACAGTGCAGAACCACTGCACTGCCTCTCAGAGAATGCCAGGCGCTCCTGTGTTTGTCTCAGTGTCTCCAGCTTGAATTGCTTCACCCCTGGCTCTCAGCAATGCTCCTCCTCTCTCCCGCATGGATCACCTGTTCCTGGAATTCCTTTCTCCCATTTCTTAGGTTGCCACTTTACTGTAGCTTCCTGATCTAAGGCAAAGCTTTGATGCTGTGCACGTCCCAAAATGCCTGTGCACTATTCTCACACTGGGTTGACGGTTTAGTTGGGTTTAAAATATATATATTTCTCTCAGAATGTGTAGGCCAAATTTCATTTTCTTATTATATCTAGAATTTCAGTGAAAAACTTCAGTGCCATTTTCGTTCTTGATTCTTTGCAGGTGATCTTTTTCTTTCACCTTTCTGGAAGCTTTTCAGATCTTTATCTCTGATGTTATCAAATTTCACAATAATGTGCTTTAATGTAGAAGAACTTTGAAATTCATTTTGAGGGGAACTCAATAGATCTTTTAAATCTGAAAATCATAAACTTTATTTCTGGAAAATGTTCTTGATTTTTAAGTTGAGATATAATTCACATACTACATTTTACTCATGTAAAGTGTTCAATTTAGCACTTTCTGGAAGTAGCACAGACTTCACCACTATTTAATTCTAACATATTTTCAGCACCCAAGAAAGAAACTGCATTTTCCATTTTTTCCTCCTCCAACCTCTGGCAATCATTCCTTTTTGAGGCTGAGTAATATTCCATTGTGTGGAAATACTTCATGTTATTTATTCACTCATCAGTTGGTGGACGTTTGGGTTGTTTCTACTTTTTGGCTATGATGGATAATGCTGCTGTACAAGTGTTTGTGTGGACATATGTTTTTAATTCTCTTCAGTATGAAGACTTGAATAGAACTGATGGATCAAAGAGTAATTCTATGTCTTACTTTTTGAGGAACTGCCAGATTGTTTTCCAAAGCAGCTGTACCATTTAAATCCCATTGATTTCTTTTCTGACATTTTTATTCTTTCCGTCTGCTTTTATTTTTTCTTTTTGTGAAATTCTATTTTAAACTCTGAAGATGAATCAGGAAAATCAACGCAGCTTCTTCAACAAACAAATTACAAGAAAATGATATACAGGAGATACAGGGGAAATGTATAAATTATATAGACTTAAAAACACATCAGCTAATCACAATGTATGAATTTTATTTGGGAATATAGACAGAACAGAATCGCCCATGTGTTTCTGGTTGTTCTGAAGGGTTATAGATATACAGGGGTTTGTTATATTCATTCTTTATTTACATATATGTTTAAAATTCTCCATATAAGTGTTTAAAAAATTCCATTGGAAGCCTTGTTTTAAAATGTACTCAGAATTTGTTTTAATCAGGGATGTTAAGACCTGCAGACATGGAAGTGACTGTCCCATTCATACTCACAGATCCCTAGAAATAGGAGGCACAGGGACGCCCCAGGCAGAGGCAGGAGAGGGGAAAGCATGGGCAGGATCCTCTGCTGTGGTCTCTGTGGGACAGCAAGGGCAGGCAGGGCAGGCAGGCTTAGGCTGTCCAGCGTTAATAGCTTCAGCAGGCTCTGGGGCATAGGGGCCATTTCTAGTTGCCTAATACCTTACCCTGTGGTGATTTAAGGAAGGGCGATATTGTCTCCTACAGTATCAGAGCCAGATAAAGTAGGTGGTTAGGGGTATGGGTTCTGAATTGGTAGTTTAACTGGCTGGTCCTGGGAAAGGCAATCTTTTCCCAGTAAACACCAGATGCTAGAGCATCTAAAAAACAGAAAACAAGAAAATATAATTAATGCATTCTGTGTGCACAGATGGAGTCTTCTTTTCCTTCCCCAAAGGAAGAGTCCACAGGAGCGTGGCACTCCTGGACCTGAGGAAACCCTGAAAATGTTGGTATCTGCAGATCCTCTCCAAAAAGAGGTCGCCAATCTCCTAAGACCGCAAGCTGACCCCAGCATTCTGGGAGCCAAGAGGGAGAAAGAGTCTGCAGATCTCTCTGCTCAGTAAATTGGCTTTCACTAAATATTGTCTTTGCATAAGCAGCATTATCCAGTGTCCTGGAGCTTAGAAAAGTTCTGTTTCAATACCTGAAGAAAATAAATTGTTTCTTTTTCCGGTATCAGGGAGGAGCATTTGACTGCCAGTGTGGACTAAGGGGTCTTGGGATCACAGTCTTCCCAATGTGCTTTGAACTGGCCCTCTGTGTCTGCCTCACCATCTCTTCAGCTTACCTAGACACTTGGGAACCCTAACACAAGCCCTTCTAGGAGTCTGTGGTGTGGTTTGGCTGCCTCTGTAGGCATCTCTTGGGGTTAAACACTTTCCACTCTGCTAAGTCAGTGCCATCTGTTCTTCAGCTTCATCTTCAGAAGACCCTGAGCCCTTCCCCACCCTCCTTGCCCCACCCTCCACACCAACTGCGTGGTGCCCTTGAGGCCATAGGGTTGCTGCCATAGGATTTTTGTATTGAGTGCTCTCATTCCAAGCAACTGTGAGAGATTTCTATGGCAGGGCCTCCGGGTTCCTGTCAAATTAAAGTGTAGTTGAGTGTTGGGTGCTATTCAAGAAGTATCCCCTTTCTCCTTCCTAACAGAGCCCTGAATTATTCAGTCACGTGGTTTGAAACATGGGGTGGGTCCTGGTTGACTTAACCAGCACTGTCTCACCCTGTGTCACAGTTATTGGTTCCAAGGTGGGTGCATAACTGAGGCTCATGCCAGGTGCCACACAGCACTCCCTCGGTCCCCCTAATGGACTTGGGGATGGGCAAGGGTCTGAGTTGTTCCAATTAGAGTCAAATACAAGTTGTGCTAAGTTGTTAGGGACAAGAGTGTGCTTGTTCATGCTCCCTCTTTGGTGAAGAATGCAACCTCAGAAATTGTTCCTGGAGATTTTGCCACACACAGAATGATTCTGACTTCACTGAAGGCAGAGCAGAAAATTGGGAAGAGACTGAGTCCTGGTAGCATCCATGAGCTTCTGTGCTCAGATGCACCCTGAAGCCTGGCCTGCTTCTGAACTACCCACCAGAGTCAATACATTCCCTTGTATTTAAAGTCAAATTGAGCTGGATTTTTAGTTACTTGCACCTGCAGGTGTTCTGTGACGCTGGTACTGTGAGTTTGCATCTGAGAATATTTACAGAGTTTCTCTCATGGTTGAGTCAATCATTTCAAGGATGCTCTGAGGGTAAAAAGAATGATCAATTGTGAAGCAGTGAATTGTGCTGCCAGGAACAATTCATTGGACAATAGAAAGCCTCATTTCCTGGGCAGTAGAAAGTTTCATTGTACATAAATTACATATCTTGTTTCTGTCTCAACCTCTTATTTTTTCATATGCAAAGGAGGTAAGGAAATCCAATTAAGTCCAGCAGCTAATATGCCTCTCAGATATGATCCAAAACAGAATTGAATTATGTAAGCCTTGTTAAAATTCATCATCATCATCATTCATATTTCTGAATATTTAAATTAGAAATTCTGAAAAAGTAGTTTGTTTCAGAGGTAGTTTGTATGTATGTAGGTATTTTTTCAGGATCAAAAGTTTATTTTTTATTATCTAATTGAGTTTAATTTACATATAATAAAATTTAGTAATTTTAAGTGTACAAATCAATGCATTTTGACAAATATACATATTGTCATGTACACAACACTACCATTAAAATACATTTCATTATCCCTAAAATTCCCTTGCATGCTGCTGTAGTCAGTGACCCCTGCCCCACACCACAGCTCCCGGTAGTTGCTTTCTTTCACTCTAGTTTTGTCTGTCTTAGAATATGATACAGGCCACGTACAACGACTCAAGTCTGTAATCCTAGCACTAGATTGAGAAGGGGCGATCACTTGAGTCCAGGAACTTGAGACCAGCCTGGGCAACATGGCAAAACCCCATTTCTAAAAAAATAAAAAAAAATTCACACACACACAAATTAGCCAGGTGTGGTGGCACACCCCTTTGGTCCCAACCTCTTTGGTCCCAGATACTCAGGAGGCTGAAGAATCACCTGAGCCTGGGAGGTCAAGGCTGCGGTGATCTGTGATCACATCACTGCACTCCAGCTTTGGTGACAGAGTGAGATGCTATCTCAAAAAAGAAGTATTTGATATAAATGGAATCATATAGAATATTCTCTTATACCTAGTTTCTTTCATGTATTCTAATGCCTTTGAGATATGTCCATGTGGTTTCCAGGGTATATGTCATTCTTATGTTGGGCAGTAACCATTGTAGGAATATATTACAGCTTATCTATTCTTCAGTGATAGGCTATTTTAAAAATATTTGGCTATTAAAAAGAAAGTTGTTATGAATACTTATATTCAGACCTTTGTGTCAACAGATTTTCACTTCTCTTGGTTGAAAACATAGGAGGAATTATTATTTTTTAAGTTATGGATTTTTAAATGATTGTCAGTTGTCAGTTACTTTAAAAAAATGTAAATTCTTAAATTTAAAAGTTTAGGATGCCTGACTACCCTGACAAAAAACAAGCAATGGGGAAAGGATTTCCTGTTTAATAAATGGTGTTGGGAAAACTGGCTAGCCATATGCAAAAAACTGAAACCAGACCCCTTCCTTACACCTTATACAAAAATTAACTCAAGATGGATTAAAGACTTAAACATAAGACCTAAAACCATAAAAACCCTAGAAGAAAACCTAGGCAATATCATTCAGGACATAGGTGTGGCCAAAGACTTCATGACTAAAATGCCAAAAGCAATGACAACAAAAGCCAAAATTTACAAATGGGATCTAATTAAACTAAAGAGCTTCTGCATAGCAAAAGAAACTCTCATCAGAGTGAACAGGCAATCTACAGAATGGGAGAAAATGTTTGCAATCTATCCATCAGACAAAGGGCTAATATCCAGAATCTACAAGGAACTTAAACAAATTTACAAGGAGAAAAAAAAACCATCAAGAAGTGGGTGAAGGATATGAACAGACACTTCTCAAAAGAAGACATTTATGTGGCCAACAAACATATGAACAAAAGCTCATCATTACTGGTCATTAGAGAAATGCAAATCAAAACCACAATGAGATACCAACTCATGCTAGTTAGAATGGCGATCATTAAAGTCAGGAAACAACAGATGCTGGAGAGGATGTGGAGAAATAGGAACGCTTTTACACTGTTGGTGAGAGTGTAAAGTAGTTCAACCATTGTGGAAGACAGTGTGGCAATTCCTCAAGGATCTAGAACCAGAAATACCATTTGATCCAGCAATCCCATTACTGGGTATATACCCAAAGGATTATAAATCATTCTACTATAAAGACATCTGTGCACGTATGTTTACTGCAGCACTATTCACAATAGCAAAGTCTGGGAACCAACCCAAATGCCCATCAATGATAGACTGAATGAAGAAAATGTGGCACATATACATCATGGAATACTATGCAGTCATAAAAAAGGATGAGTTCATGTCCTTTGTAGGGACATGATGAAGCTGGAAACCATTATTCTTGGCAAACTAACACAGAAACAGAAAAGCAAACACCACATGTTCTCACTCATAAGTGGGAGTTGAACAATGAGAACACATGGACACAGGGAGGGGAACATCACACACGAGGGCCTGTCGCAGGGTCGGGGCCTAGGGGAAGGACGGCATTAGGAAAAATACCTAACAGAGATGACGGGTTGACAGGTGCAGCAAACCACCATGGCACGTGTATACCTGTGTAACAAACCTGCATGTTCTGCTCATGTACCCCAGAACTTAAAGTATAAAAAAGAAAATAAAAGTCACAGGATGTTTGTGATAGTATCTATTACACTGATGTTGACATCACACATGGCTGACTATTTGGAGACTCCAAGTGAAATTTCTTGCAGTTCTCAGTGCCAGGAAAATATGTATTTCTGGATAAAAACTCAAAAATTTTAGAAAAACATCCAAGTTTCATAGTCTAGAGCTCTAACACTGGAATCTTCCAAATTTAAGGATTAATGATTTACTTAAATCTAAAAATAGTAGGTTGCAGATGTATTTAAACAGTGTGCCTAGGTAGTATGTTTGAACTAATGGAGATGAGATGATGAGATGACTGAGGCGTATGGCACTGGGGATGGAAAAGTTGGGTTACACTGCAGAAGATACTTAATAATCAATAGAATATGATACAGTTGAAAGAGTGTAGGCCAATCCCCAGTTCAGTCACTTATTAACAATGTAATCTAAACAAATTAATGCAACTTTATGAATCTCAGATAGGGATAATTTACATAAAATTGTGCTCATGAAATGAGATATACAAGAATCACAGATCAAGTAACTTGCACAGTTTATGACCACAGATGCTCTGTAAATGATAGCTGTTTGAATCGTTCGTATTCTAAACCCGTAAGATTTGGTCATTTAGAAGTATAAAAGTAGTAGAAATCTAGGATAAGCCTATTTGGTCATTTAGAAGTATAAAAGTAGTAGAAATCTAGGATAAGCCTATGTTCTCTGGCCTGTGTTAAAAGATGATTATTGAGAATGATGGTTTCCAACTTCATCCATGTCCCTACAAAGGACATGAGCTCATCCTTTTTTATGGCTGCATAGTATTCCATGGTGTACTGTTGTGGGGAGCGGGGAGGGATAGCATTAGGAGATATACCTAATGTAAATGACGAGTTAATGGGTGCAGCACACCAACATGGCACATGTATACACATGTAACAAACCTGCACGTTGTGCACATGTACCCTAGAACATAAAGTATAATAATTTAAAAAAGATGATTATGGGTCACATTTACTAAAATAAGCAATAAGAGGTAGAAGCAGCATTTTTTGAAAGAAAAAAGTTTATAAAAATATTTCAAATTCTCTTAAGTAAATCAATATTGATATGAAACCATATCTAATCCTTAGGATTTCTTCACAGGCACCTTTTTACAGCCTTGGTTTACTTTCAGGTAGCAATATGGTGTAGCAACCCAAAATATAAACTCTGGAGTTAAAATGCCTGGGTTCATATCTCAGCTGCTTTGTTTACTATATGAGCGTGATCTTGGTCAAGTGTGTAAACTTCTTTGTGAGCAAGATATGAGTGTGATCTTGGTCAAGTGTGTAAACTTCTTTGTGACTCTAATTTCTCATTTGTAAAATGGGAATACTGTAATAATGTGTCCATCTCAGAGAGTGGTCATGAAAATAAAGGAACATTTTGTAAATTACTTAAACCAGTGTCTCCTTCTTCTAAGAGCTACAAAGTGTAAGATATTTTCTTTTTATTTTGTTTAGTTGTTTGTTACTCCATAAGGAAAGTTTTCTCAATTCCCTTTCTCTTGTTACATCTTTCTCTAATCCTTTTGATTGATTTAAAAAAAAAAAAAAAGCAAAAGCTCAGTTGGGAACTTACAAGTCCCTGACATTAGGTTAATATAACAGGTCAAGAGACATGATTATTTTACAAAGTAAACTAGATCTAACATATGCAGAGCATCATATATTCACTGTGAGGGTATTGTAGCCTCTACACTTGACAAATGAAATTTCATATGCATAGAAAATTTACAAGGTAAATGTTGCTGATATTTAAACTGTCAGAAGCCTCAAAAATAAAACTTTCTATTACAGAAGGTTTTCTTTACTTTATTTAAAATATCTAAAAAAATAAATTTTTATATGCCTAAATCAAAATGTCAGCACATTAACATAGGTCTGTGAATGATATGGGTTAGCAAAGAAGCATCTATATAGATTTTTCAACACCTAAATATATAATATTTCAACTTTGGGTAAGTACAGTTGCATTAGTAAAGGAGTTGTATGTTTTTAAAAATTATGATAGCTAGTAGTTTTAGAAACTCTATAATTTACTGCTTCATAGAATATAACTTTTAAAGAATACTACCTACTATAGTTTATGTGGAGAAAAAAAACAGATTTGGAGGTCAATTCGGTAATGTATAGTAAGAGAGTAAATTACTTATTATCGTAAGATTTCTCCTTTTAATTCTAAGCATACCTTTTCTAGACACCTGGGGACAGAATTATAGTTTGCACAGAGCCATGGTTAACGACACCTCTTTGCTCTCAGCCAGAACGTCCAGATTTGGACCAACAGAATAACCTGTAACATATTCCAGAACCCATTGGACCAACAGAATAACCTGTAACATATCCCAAAGCCCAGCTCCTACGTCTTTGGCACATTTTTCCCAAATATGTCCACTGAACTGCATGAGGTTCTCTAGAGCATACTTTATAGGTGGAACAAAGTTTAATATTTTAATTATGTATCACAATTACCATTAGGGCAGTTTGAAATGAGAATGTGCACAACTAGAAGCTTCTATTTTTTAGATATTTACAGGAAAAAAGCCAGGAACCTAAAAAATAATATATATATATACCTGTGTGCCCTGCTCAGAATAAAAGAATCATAAGACTTTCCTCAAATCTGATTTAGAGAAGAAATCAAACATTACAAATAAAGTCAACCTTTTTCTCCCTTTGTCTATCCCATTGTTTCTCTTCTACCCAGATGGGCTTCTGCAATAAAAAAAAAAATCTGTATGGAAACTTCCGAGTCACGTTAATAAATGTAGACATTATGCATACACACACTCAATGTAGTTCATTTCAAAAGCATCACGTGTATGTAAAGTCTATTAGAACATATATAGTTTTTCACTGTTGAATTTTTTTTCATGTCAACAGTGTGTTCTTGAGAACTATTCAAACTGATATATATCTCATTCATTTAAATTGCTATAATGTTGTTTCTTTTAAAAAATCTATGCATCTTCCACAGGAGGCCTACACACCACTGCTTGTGCTGCCGCCATGTCTCTAGTGATCCCTGAAAAGTTCCAGCATATTTTGCAAGTACTTAACACCAACATCGATGGGCAATGGAAAACAGCCTTTGCCATCACTGCCATTAAGGGTGTGGGCCGAAGATATGCTCATGTGGTGTTGAGGAAAGCAGACACTGACCTCACCAAGAGGGCGGGAGAACTCACTGAGGATGAGGTGGAACATGTGATCACCATTATGCAGAATCCATGCCAGTACAAGATCCCAGACTGGTTCTTGAACAGACAGAAGGATGTAAAGGATGAAAAATACAGCCAGGTCCTAGTCAATGGTCTGGACAAGAAGCTCCGTGAAGACCTGGAGTGACTGAAGAAGATTCGGGCCCACAGAGGGCTGCGCCACTTCTGGCGCCTTCGTGTCCCAGGCCAGCACACCAAGACCACTGGCCGCTGTGGCCGCACCATGGGTGTGTCCAAGAAGAAATAAATCTGTAGGCCTTATCTGTTAATAAATAGTTGATATACAAAAAACAAAAAAAACTATGCGTTACCTACAAAGGACTGACAATTCGGATGACAACAGATTTTTCATCTGAAACCATAGAGGCCAGAAGAATGCAGCACATGTTTATCAACTACTGAAGGAAAATAACTGTCAAAAATCATTCTTTGTAATGTCTACCCATATTCCATGATTTTATCACATACATGGATATGTTTCTGAATTCTATATCATCTGTCATTTTTTCTGTTTTAATATAGCACAAGTTTAATTATCTAGTTTTAGAAAAAGAGCTGATATCTAGAAATCAATTTCTCCCTCCTTTATGTGGTATTTTGGACACTTATACTTTCACATAACTTTTATAACCAATTTGCTAATTTCTGCCAATGTTTTTTGGAACTTGAACAGTGATCTCTTTAAAAATTAGTGAGTCTTCCTTTGGATGAAAATACCATCTTCCCTTTAATTGAGGATACGTTTTGTGGAATTCAATAATCTTTATTTTTAAAGAGCTTTTATACTTATTTATTTAAATTTATTTCTAAAAACCATAAATCTGTTGTTTCTCCAATGAGCCTCAGTTCGTAATTCCTTTCATTATGTGACCATCTCTTACATATTAAATATGATTTCAATATTTTAAGATGTGTATATTTCACACAAAATGAACCCTAGCTGCAAGAAAAGTAGATCACCTACCTCTCCATCAAACAAGCAGGGTTTTATTCCAATACACGGGGAAAAATGAGCAACAATGCACCAATATTCTCTATAGCACCTTCATAAGGATCAAGAAATGTTTGAGGGTTATTTTTATTGTGCCGACGATATTAGCCTTAGAAATATAACCCAGTCCTTGGCAAATTGGATAAAGAGTCAAGACCCATCAGTGTGCTGTATTCAGGAGACCCATCTCAAATGCAGAGACACACATAGGCTCAAAATAAAGGGATGGAGGAAGATCTACCAAGCAAATGGAAAACAAAAAAAGAAGGGGGCGCCCAAGATGGCTGAATAGGAACAGCTCCAGCCTCCAGCTCCCAGAGTGAGCAACACAGAAGATGGGTGATTTCTGCATTTTCAACTGAGGTACTGGGTTCATCTCACTGGGGTGTGTAGGACAGTCAGTGCTGGTCAGTGGGTGCAGCCCAACCAGTGAGAGCTGAAGCAGGGCGAGGCATCACCTCACCTGGGAAATGCAAGGGGGAAGGGAATTCCTTTTACTAGGCAAGGGAAACTGAGACACACAACACCTGGAAAATTGGGTAACTCACACCCTAATACTGTGCTTTTACCAAGGGTCTTAGCAAACGGCACACCAGGAGATTATATCCCACGCCCACGGAGCCTCCCTCACTGCTAGCACAACAGTCTGAGATCTAACTGCAAGGCGGCAGCGAGGCTGGGGAGGGGCGCCCGCCATTGCTGAGGCTTAACTAGGTAAACAAAGCCACCGGGAAACTCAAACTGGGTGGAGCCCACCGCAGTTCAAGGAGGCCTGTCTGCCTCTGTAGACTCCACCTCTGGGGACAGGGCATAGCTAAACAAAAAGCAGAAACCTCTGCAGGTGTAAATGTCCCTGTCTGACAGCTTTGAAGAGAGCAGTGGTTCTCCCAGCACAGAGGTTGAGATCTGAGAATGGACAGACTGCCTGCTCAAGTGGGTCCCTGACCCCTCAGTAGCCTAACTGGGAGACATCCCCCAGTAGGTGTAGACCGACACCTCACACCTCACACTGCTGGGTACACCTCTGAGACGAAGCTTCCAGAACAAGAATCAGACAGCAACACTTGCTATTCAGCAATATTCTATCTTCTACAGCCTCTGCTGCTGATACCCAGGCAAACAGGGTCTGGAGTGGACCTCAAGCAAACTCCAACAGACCTGCAGCTGAGGGTCCTGCCTGTTAGAAGGAAAACTAACAAACAGAAAGGACACCCACACCAAAACCCCATCAATACGTCACCATCATCAAAGACCAAAGGCAGATAAAACCACAAAGATGGGGAAAAAGCAGTGCAGAAAAGCTGGAAACTCAAAAAATCAGAGCACATCTCCCCCTCCAAAGGAATGCAGTTCATTGCCAGCAACAGAACAAAGCTGGACAGAGAATGACTTGGATGAGCTGAGAGAAGAAGGCTTCCGTAGATCAAACTTCTCAGAGCTAAAGGAGGAACTACGTACCCAGCGCAAAGAAACTAAAAATCTCGAAAAAAGAATGGAAGAATGGATAACTAGAATAATCAATGCAGAGAAGGCCATAAACGAACTGACAGAGATAAAAACCATGACACGAGAACTACGTGACAAATGCACAAGCTTCAGTAACCAACTCGATCAATTGGAACAAAGAGCATCAGTGATTGAAGATCAAATGAATGAAATGAAGCGAGAAGAGAAGTTTAGAGAAAAAAGAGTAAAAAGAAATGAACAAAGCCTCCAAGAAATATGGGATTATGTGAAAAGACCAAATCTACATCTGATTGGTGTGCCTGAAAGTGACGGGGAGAATGGAACCAAGCTGGAAAACACTCTGCAGGATATTATTCCGGGAGAACTTCCCCAACCTAGCAAGGCAGGCCAACACTCAAATTCAGGAAATACAGAGAACGCCACAAAGATACTCCTCGAGAAGAGCAACTCCAAGACACGTAATTGTCAGAATCACCGAAGTTTAAACAAAAGAAAAAATGTTAAGGGCAGCCAGAGAGACAGGTTGGGTTACCCACAAAGGGAAGCCCATCAGACTAACAGCAGATCTCTTAGCAGAAACTCTACAAGCCCTGGTTTCTGAGTCTGGTCTTCCCTAGTTGAACCACAGACCCCCATGCAAAGGCAAGTTACAAAGGAAGGCTGGGGCCACACTCCCTGGGGCAGGTACCCCCTTAATCCTTTCTGTGACTCTAACCTGCAGTACTTCCCTAAGTGTCCTGACAAAGGAGATTCACAGCACACAACCTTTCCCAGGGTCTTGGCATGCCCTGAACATCTAGATCAGACCATGAGATTCTTGCCCAGCTTTTGACTTCCCCACCTGGAAGAGCCGGGGCCCTTTCCACATGGCAGCGGTACTTACAGTGACAGGCAGGTCTAGAGGATTAAGGTGCTTGTCCTGCAGGCAGAAAGCAAAAGCACAGAGGGAAGCAGACGGAATGAGCTTTCAGCTTACATTCAAACAAGGACCAGGAAGGAAGATTAACAGAGCCAAGCCATCCACCAAAGACAGGGACAGACAGAACCACAGATGCTTCTGGTCTTCCCTCTAGAATCTACCAAGAGCTGGGTACATACATGATCCCACTTGGATTTCATCTTACTGAGCCCATGAGATTGTCAGAGAACTAAAATGTCTTACTTTTAACATTACTTGGGATTTGTCAGAGAAATCTAGAATGTTAGTGTTGGAAGGGCTGTCAGAGATTATTTAAACTGGCCCTTTCATTTTACAGAAAGAGAAACTGAGACCCAAAGAGGTTACAAGCACGTGCCCAGCCAGCAGCAGGGAGAGTACTTAGTCCAGGCCCCTTGGCTCTTAGGTCAGGGCCTGTGCCACCACCCAGCTGATTCTTACTTTCCTCATCTGTGAAACAGGGATCTTGTTTTTCCTCAGACAGCCTTGTGAGCTAAGCAAGGCAGATGTTGTTGCTCCCACGTGACAGGTGAGGAAACTAAGGTTCACAGAGGCAGAGCTATTTGCATAATGTCACAGTCAATGAACAGGGGAAGGAAGATGTTTAGAATCTGCAACAGAGAACCTTTAAACATAAAACTTAGTGCGAAGTCCCATTTATATTAGAGCCCTTGGACTCAGGGTACCCACAGGGTCTCCTCTTCCTTATTCTTGGTCCTCTAACCCAGGAGCTGGCAAACTGTGGCCATACTAGGCTTGTTGCCTGTTTTTGTAAATAAGATTTTATTGGAAGACAGCCATACCCATTCATTTACCTACTATCTGAGGCTGCTTTTGGCTACAATGGCAAGGTTGAGTAGCTATCACATAGACCACATGGCCCATAAAGTCAAACATATTTATTCTCTGGCCCTTTAGAGGAAAAAGCTTGAAGGGCCCTGGTCTCATCTAAGACCCAGCTGGTTTCCCCTCATAGTTCTTCCCAGCAGGGTGGCTTCAGACCAGAGGGCTAGGAGGAAGGACTCTTGGGAAAATGGCTGGATTTGTGCTTTCTGAACGCAAAGAGTGTGTGGGGTGAGAATTCTTCTCTCAGAAGAGCCCAGATGAAAAATGTGAAAAGGCAGGCACAGACCTGTCTCTTGTCCTCAGGAGCCTTCAGAAAAAGTGCATTAATCAGTGCAATGGCATAGATCTGAATCTCCTGGCTCGAATTGTGTCAATGGAGAAAGAAGGCAGAGGGAGATTAGAAGACTGAACAGCAAGATGATGCTTAGAGATGGTTTAAAACAATCACTTACAGATTATAAGCAAATAATGATCTAGAGCTAAGTCTCAAAAGCATTCAAAGTGGACATGCTCTTGACCCAGCAATTTCACTAATAGGAATTTATCCTAAGACAGTAATCAGAGAGCTATGCAAGATTCACTGACAAGGCATTTCACTAAAGTACTACTTAAAAAGGAATGGAAAGGAATCCAAATGATCACATTAGTCAACTGTTTAGACATATCAGAATCTTAAGTAGTTATTAAAAGTCATGTTTTAGGGTAGAGATTCTTAACCTGGGATTCAGGGATGGGCTTAGAGTATCTGTGAACCCTAGGAATGATACAGAAATTATTCCATATAGTTTGCTGACGAAGTGGTATTTTCTCCAAACTAGTAAGAGTACATACTTGTTACCAGATTTTCAAAGGTGTCTAGGTTGCAAAAAAGACTTAGAACTACCCTTTTAGAAAAATATTTGACATGGAGAAATGTTCAAGATATATTATTGTTAAAAAAAAAATCAAGGTACAGGTCGGGCGCGGTGGCTCACGCCTGTAATCCCAGCACTTTGGGAGGCCAAGGCGGGTGGATCACGAGGTCAGGAGATCAAGACCATCCTGGCTAACATGGTGAAACCCCATCTCTACTAAAAATACAAAAAATTAGCCAGGTGTGGGGGCAGGCACCTGTTGTCCCAGCTACTCAGGAGGTTGAGGCAGGAGAATGGTGTGAACCCAGGAGGCGGAGCTTGCAGTGAGCAGAGATTGTGCCACTGCATTCCAGCCTGGGCAATAGAGCGAGACTTTGTCTCAAAAAAAAAAAACAAAAACAAAAAAAAACAAAAAAAAGAAAAAGAGAGGGAAACCAAGGCCAGTCTAACCCTTCACTCTCGGGAGACCTGCAGAACTATGTCAGTGCTGATGGCAGCTGAAGGCTTCAGGACTTCAGTATAGCTGGAAGATCCAAGATGTAAAACAAGTGTCTATGATTAGTTACTCGATTTAGCTGAAAATTTCAATAGTTCATCTTTGGGCTGAGAAGATTTCTGATTCCCTCTTTGGCAGCTTAGGCTCCAAGCACCTGTTTACTGACTACTGCTCACAAGGCACAGCTGCCTGCCACATGCATGTCAACTCTGGGGTATGATGAAAATGCTTGCGGGTATCATACAGTTCTGGTCTCCTTCTTCCTGTGCAAAAGTGTGGCAGGGAGATGGTGAATGGGTAGGTTGTAACCTGTGGTAAACACAAAGGGGTGTGTGTGTGTGTGTGTGCGTGTGTGTGTATGTGTATGTGTATGGGGTGGGAGGTGACTGGAGAGGGAGGGAGCAAACAGACAGACACCTGGGAGATACTGGACCATCTGCTCAGTAACCCTCATTAGACCAAGCATTTCCAGAAATTAACAGGTCTGTTGCGACCTGACCGCTTTCCTCCTGACTTCTCTAGCCTCTTTTACTGCTCACCTGGCATAGTACTGTTTTGTACTATTATTTAATTTGCGAGAGCCCAACTAGACTACAAGATTTAGAAGAACAACATGGAATTATAACTCTCTGTAATTCCAGAGATACACCTGCTTCCAGAGGCCTCACCTGCTTAATAAGGGTGATTGAAACCATGTCCCAGTAGACAATGTCATGGTCCATGAGCTCTAGGAAGGCAGTCAGGGTGAATGCCAGCATCTCACCGTAGCTGAGACACACACAAAATAGACAAAGATTCAGATCAGGAAACACAGGTGTGAGGGCAGCCACAAAAAAGACTCTAGTCTTTGGCACACTACCCTGTGCTTGGCACACTAGTCTGTATGTACATAGGTGGTATTCAATACACTCCTTATTTGACTTGATGGAAATGAGACTACAATGCCCTGCGGGATGTAGTAAATCACTGAAGTCCTTGGAATGAGGCCTTAGTCATACTCACTGGGACAAGAGCTTGGTTCTACTTTCCACGAGCCTCATCAGCATGATGACATTCATGTTGATGAACTCAGTAATGAAACTCACGTCGGCAGAGAGCTTGGCCATATCCTTCATGGCATCCAGCCAGGTCTCCATGTTGGATGACTGGGTCCTCTCCATCAGCTGGCATGCAGCTCGGGACTAGGAGACCAGGGACAGATATGTGCCATCTGCTCCTTGGAGCAGGTTACTACTCTGTGGATAGCTCATAGAGGCTCTTCTGTGGACATCCAAACCTGAGGCAGAACTAGTTTTTTAACACTGCTTAGGAATTGCTAAATAAATGTTTGTGGGATCAATCAAGGAGTTATTAGTAAGCCAAAACCAATCTGTAATTATCTGTGTCTTTTCTGTACCATCACGAGATCAGGAAATTGAGACTATTCTGGCTAACATGGTGAAACCCCGCCTCTACTAAAAAAAATACGAAAAACTAGCCGGGCGAGGTGGCGGGCGCCTGTAGTCCCAGCTACTCGGGAGGCTGAGGCAGAAGAATGGCATAAACCCAGGAGGCAGAGCTTGCAGTGAGCCGAGATCGGGCCACTGCACTCCAGCCTGGGCGACAGAGCAAGACTCCATCTCAGAAAAAAAAAAATCCCTACCAGCAACTGGGTGCAGTGGCTCATGCCTGTAATCCCAGCAATTTGGGAGTCTGAGGCAGGCGGATCACCTGAGGTCAGGAGTTCGAGACCAGCCTGACCAATATGGGGAAACCCGTCTAAAATTAAAAAAAAAAAAAAAAAAAAGACCAGGACTTGGGAGGCTGAGGTGGGCAGATCATGAGGTCAGGAGATCGAGACCATCCTGGCTAACACGGTGAAACCCCATCTTTACTAAAAATACAAAAAATTAGCCGGGTATGGTGGTTGGAGCCTATAGTCCCAGCTACTCGGGAGGCTGAGGTGGGAGAATGGTGTGAACCCAGGAGGCGGAGCTTGCAGTGAGCTGAGATCACAGCACTGCACTCCAGCCTGGGCGACAGAGCGAGACTCCGTCTACAAAAGGAAAAAAAAATCCCTACCAAGGGAATACTGGAGACATCTGGGAGGCCCACTAACAATGGCAAGTCACAGAGAAACAGATATCGGTTTAACAGAGGAAGGTTTTCTATTAATTAAAGCTGTCTGGCTGAGTGCAGTGGTTCATGCCTGTAATCCAAAGGCTTTGAAAGGCCAAGGCAGGAGGATTGCTTGAGGCCAGTAGTTAGACATCAGCCTGGGCAACAGAGTGACACCCTGTCTCCACAAAAAAAGTTTTTAATGAGCCAGGTGTGGTGGTGCACACCTGTAGTCCTAGCTACTCAAGAGGCTGAGGTGGGAAGATTGCTTGAGCCCAGGAGTTCAAGGTTGCAGTGAGCTAGGACTGCATCACTGCACTGCAACCTGGGTCATACAGCAAGACTCTCGCAGCCTGGGTCATAGAGCAAGACTCTCTCTCAAAAATGAAAAATAAAATAAAACTGGCCAGCGCAGTGGTTCACGCCTGTAATCCCAGAACTTTAGGAGGCGGAGGAGGGCAGATCACAAGGTCAGGAGTTCGAGAGCAACCTGACCAACATGGTGAAACCCCATCTCTACTAAAACCACAAAAATTAGCTGGGCGTAGTGGCAGGCGCCTGTATTCCCAGCTACTCAGGAGGCTGAGGCAGGAGAATCGCTTGAACCCAGGAGGTGGAGGTTGCAGTGAGCCGCGATCGTGCCACTGCAATCCAGCCTGGGTGAAAGAGCGAAACTCCATCCCAAAAAATAAAATAAAATAAAATAAAATAAAATATATAAAACTGGTAGCAGAAGAGGTTTCTCTTGAGGTATTAAGCTCCCTGTCACCAGAAGCAATCAAGGAGAATGTGGACAACCATCTGTCAAAGACGCTGTAGAAGGGATTCTTGCATTGGGTGAAGAATTTAATCTGATGTCCTCTAAGGTCCCTTTTAATCCTAAAATGTGAAAAGCTTGACAATTTTTTTAAAACTTTATCTCAAAATCCCTATGATTGTTCCTCAGAGTGATAGTTCTGGGGAAACTTTAAGAATATCAAGGAGCTAGAAACAATTTCCCAATCGTTTTCTGAAAATGCAGGCTGGTGAAGACAAAACCTCCTCCTAGCACATGAACGTTTCCTAGCAGGATGCCTGCCTCCTTTTCAGCAAGCTGCGGCTAAAATCCCTCCTCTAGCATTTCCTGGACTTTCCTTCTGCTGAGTTTGTTACTACATCGTGCCTCACAATTTGTTGCTTCATCATACTCTGTTTTTTGGATGCTAATTTAATGTTCTCCACTAGAAAGGAAGAGCCTTAAGAGCAAAAACACTCCTGTCTTCTTTCCTTTGTATCAGTGTTAAGCAAGTGACTGGAGCCCAATTCCTGCTGCCACCAAGGAGTCAGACCTGCTGGCCCTCTCCCCTTTGCCTCTCCTCTTTCACTATTATAAAGCTGGCCCTTCACAGCACAATGCTCTCTACGATACAGAAGCCCTCACTATCTCTACAGTGGACAAAATGTGCGCCACAGGAAAAGGTCACAGCATAGAGCAATCTGAAGAGCACTGGTCTGCATCCCACTTAGAAACTTCCAACTCTGCCAATTTTCCTCCTGAGACAGCATTTCTGGGCTGCTGCCTCCCGCGCCAGAGAGATGTGCTTCTGGGAAAGGCAACTGCACTGTGCAAGAGGTCTGTGAAATGTGTCGGCACTTCCATAAAAGTGAGTAACTCCCAGGCTGTCGTATTAAATTACCAGAGCTAAGGAGGGAAGAATGAAGTCCTTAAGATGAGAAGAGTTCAGGAGAAGAGGGGGAGGCAGAAGAACATGATGGGAGGAATATAGGCCTAGTGAGACAGACCTGGGTCTGAGAGCAGGCTTGGCTACTTTATTAGCTGTGTGGCAAGTAATTTAACCTCTCTAAGCTTTGGTTTCCTTGTCTACAGAATGTGGCTATCAAGAGTACCTATCTCATGGGATGTTTATAAAGATTAGATTATTTAATTACACAAAGTATTTAGCAAAATACAGGCATTCAGTAAACGTTGGCTGATACCACTTCATATCTCCCCTCCTCTCAGATGAACCAGTCTCTCTGCACCAAGAAAAGAGGTGACACCATGCCCTTAATATTCTGGCTGCGCTTCTACAAATGTAAGCAAAGGTGCAACCACATTGGCTGTCTTCCTCATGGGTCTAGCAGTCAAGGTGATTCCCTCTACCTGGGCTTTGAGTACTTCCTCTCCTGGTCCACTAAGGTCCTGTTCTATTGATTACCTGCTTTCCTGCACTTTCAACCTTCCTCTCTTCCATCTGAACACATTCTTAAGGGCACATAAAAAATTGCAACAGAAACAAGAACCATGAAGGGTCAGAAAGGTGGGGAACTGGGCAGATGGGGGCAGGAGTTGGGGGGAGACCTTTTGCTACATCTCTGTGAAAATTTTTGATTTGTGAAACACATGAATGCTTTACCTGCTTTTAAAAAGCACATCTTTTTGACTCCACGTCCCCTTTGTGTTATCACCTTCTCTGTGTTTTCTTTTAAAATCAAGCTTCTTGATACAGCAGTAGACTCAAAGTCCTTACTGTTTTACCTTTCTTTTACTTGACCCGCTTCAGTCTGGCCACCTGGCCTCCCCACATAACTTTTTTGTGAATATCATGTGTCCTCTTCACCTCCCAAGTCATTAGACAGCTTTTTTGTTCTCGGTTTACTAAATCTCTCTGCCCAATAAAAACCGCAGACCATACTTTCCTCAGTCTTGACATTCTCCCTGCCCAAAGCTCCTCAGTCACTTCACATTCTTGGTGTTCTTTCTATTCTTCTGGTTGCTTCCTTAGTGACCTTTAAGGGCTGCTCTTGCAGAAACCAGGCTCATCCTCCATTCTCCCCTTTCCTTCCACATCCAGCATATCACCATACTCATAAAGCTTACCTCCTAGATACTCTTCAAATCTATCCTTTCATCTCCATTACCATTTGCCTTCACTGGGCTTTTAACATTCCTCCTTAGCCTTTTCAAAGGTTCCTACTATCACCAACCTTCTTCTTAAGGCCCGTCTTCCACACGGTCACTCAAGTGATCTTTCTAAAACTTAAAATCTAAACATAAAATATCTTCCTGCTTAAAATCCTTCAATGTCCCTAGTTTCCCTCTGGACAGAGTTCAAAGCTATGAGCAGGCCATCAAGGAACCTTGAATATCTGGTTTCTCAATGTTTGCTGAAAGCCTCCAGCCACCCAGCACTCCTGCTTTTCCCAAACACAGCACACCTCTGTGCCTTGGCATATGCTGATTTCTCTGATTGGAATACTTTTCCTTTTCTTATTTCTCTAGCTAATTCTTGCACATCCTTTAACATCTGAGCTAAGTGACCCCTTCTCTGGCAAGGCTTTCTGGAAATCTCCAGGCTGAGTTAGGTGGTCCCCTTTGTGAGTTCCCACAGCTCCCTAAGCAACTTTCTCTCAAGACCCTTGAGACAGGCCTTCTATTGCATTTGTTTACTCCCCACTAGGTGATGAGAACCAAGACAGACTTATTTTCCTGTACTATTTCCTGATACAAAAAGACTGACTTTCTAATCTCCAGAGTCCTTGTTTCTAGAACAGAACCTGGCCCATGGTAGGTGCCCATATTTGTTTGTGACATGAATAAACTCCTAAGGAAGAATACGTACCGGGGAGATAGCCAGTTGTAAGATTGTCCCATTCTTAATGTCACTGCGAGTCTAGGTAGTGAAAAACAAACAAAAAAAGTAACTAAGATAAAATGTTAAAGTGGTACAAGCAAGTTGAATCAACAATTTTGTCTTTTTCACAGTAGATGTAACTGAGGCTCTTCAGCTGGGCCCTCTTCTCCTGCTTACTCCTTGGCGAAGAGCTTCTAAGATCCTCTTCTAGCACCCTGGGCCCACAGCAAGTAAAAGCCACCTTTTTCCAGCCACTAGGGAGGAAGAAGGGCTGGTGCTTCCCAGTCTGCCCAGGGAGCAACTCTTTACCCAACACATGGAAGCTACCTGGATGCTAAGTGAAGATAAATAGTGCTGTCTCCTTGGGTCGTTTACTTCCAAGCAAGGCCGATATTGATTCTGCCTCTCCCTGTACTAACCTGTTCAGTGATGTACAGCTGAGGACCATCCGTGTAATGGAGGGTGTAATACTCTGGGTTTGGCAATGACCACCTATGCAAGAGAAAACCAGTATATCCCACTTGGTCACTCTCTTGTCCAGAAGCTGCTCATAATTTTCAATAGAGTTGCTCAAGGGATTGGGTAGCCTATTTAGAATACAGTGGGAAAAAAAACAAAGCTTTAGGTTGTCATGTTGAAAAAATCACAGCCTGAGCCTTTTGTAAAGATGAGCACCACAAAAGGAGGTGTGCGGAACTGAGGAGAGGTCTCAGATCCTACCAGGACCTCAAGCAGGGCAATGCTAGACTTAAAGGAAAAAAATAGGAAGTATAAACGTCTTAGGGGTATTGTTGCCAGCTGTCTTTCCTTCCCAAGGCAGTGATTCCCAAGACCCCCATGCTGGGAACCTGCCTAACTGGAGATCCTTCCCAGAACTCCCCTCAAGGTGTGGCCGTGCTCCTTCAGTCAGAGCTGCCACTGTCAAAAATGAGGTCCATTTCAACCTACCCGTCACAAACTTCCTTGATAATGGATGCCAGGGGCCGTTTCTGAAAGAGAGAGAGAGAGCCTTCACTAGCAGCAACATCCTACTCATGCCAAGGTTCTGACAAGAGGGGCTGCCAAGCAGGGTCAAGCTGGGGCATGAGAATGAACTTCTTTCCTATTAGCTTTTGTTGAAGAGGAAGCCTCTCCCAAGCCATGGTGACCGACCTTCCCTAGGGTAGGCCAGGCCCAAAGCTTAGCCTTCCTGTTGCTGGTTCTTATTCTTGATGCCAGTGGTCCCCATCCCTCAAGATGTCCTCTGCCATGCACTCCCCAGGTGCCTTTCCTTGAACCACTGCTTCTCACTTCAGGAGCGTACCTGGTCGATTTCAAGGAGCTGGGCGTTAGCACCTGGCCACTCAATGGCCACTTTGACAATGTCTGATGGTGGTGGCATCGTTCCCAATGGGCTCTAATTCTGCGAGACAAAAACAGACACGGCTGCCTGGGGAGAAGGAATCAGAAAGGTAGAAAAAGTCAGAGTATTTCTTCATTTTTCACTCTTGTTACATGTTTGGAAGAGTCTGAAGACAGACACTGCATAAAGTAACACATGAAACTACTTGGTTTGAATTTTTCTAGATCATACCACAACCTCTCCTTGGGGTTTTGTTTCTTGAGATTTTATCAGCAAGAAGAAATGGGACAAACAATCTATCATCCATAGATCAGCCAGCAGCAGGATGTGCCAGCGTGGCGCTTCCGTTTAAGAGTCAAGAGGACTCAGTGGTAGAAGAACGTATTTACTGCAAATTCCTGTCTTGAGACCTTGGGAGAAGAGAAGCATATGCTCCGAAACAGATAAGAATAGACAGGCCTTTCTTGGTTGAGTGGTTAGCTGGAGGAGCCAGGCTACTTCTGTTCTGCAGTCATCCTAGGAAGATCCCAGCATCAGTGGGGCCCAGCTACATGCTCTCTTGCTTCCCCCATACTCATCGATGCCACTCCTTTCCCCTCAAAGGACACAATGCAAAGCCTCCTCTGTGTGGGACCACATCAGAAAATGGGGAAGAGAACTGGGACAGGAAATGCTATTTTCATCCCTATTGCCAGGGGCAAGGGCGGCTGACAATTCAAGTGGAGGGAGGTAAGGATATCCTCACACAAGGGCCCCTATTACAAGGACAAGGCTTTGCAAGTACCTCTGACCACCTCCCCCACTTCTCTCCAAAATAAAGGAAAATAAATTATCTTGAGCATGTCTGGAAGATGGGCCCACGTGACTGGTATCCTAGGCAACTCTGATAGCTTACTGGTATTCCAAGCAGTAACTAAAGCATTCTCTCTCCAAGGTCTGACGAAGGGAAGTCACTTGGCTGATGGATTATTTCAATGTATATTTATACTCCTTGCCTACAGGTTCAGGAGAGGTCTCTCTCTTAATGAAAAAGACCTTTCTGCATCCTCCAGGTTTAGCCATTCACCCGCAATTCACGACTCGCTAATGGGGACCACCTGCCTCTCCTGGCATACAAAGCATAGCTGTTGTGAGGCTATTATGCATGTATGCTATCAGTTTTTCAGCCCAAACACAGATGCCAGTTCTCAAAGCCTGGTAAGTATAAAACTCTTTGATGAAAAGGAGTAAAAGTCCTGTCCCCCACAAGCCCACCGGCCTCAGAAAGAGGGATACTTTCATGACCATTTCCTAGTTAGGATGGGATGCTTCAGAAGTCTACTGTCATAAAAAGCCAGCATTTCCAGAACATGACAATGTAAAGGAACTAGTTTTCCAAGTGCTTTCACTTATTTTATTGTGTCCTCCCAGCAGCCATGAATTAGGCAGAAGAGGATTATCACCTCCATCGGAATATGGCACAGCTAAAGCTCAGTGTTTTGTTAAATGCCCAAGGTCACCCAGCTAGTAAGTCATAATAGGGGGACAGAACTTGGACTGGCTTCGGCCAGTGCTTTCGCCTTTTCTTCTGAGCCAGCCTCAACTTCTGTCCACTGCAATTAAACGCAGCCTAAAAGGATTGAAGTGGGTTGGCCGTATGGCCCCCAAAGCTTCCATAACTTCTGTGACTCATGGCAGAATTTTTCACATGTAATTTTTACGTGCCTAGACACACAACAAACCTCAGAAAAGAAACTGGCCCTATCAACATAATTTCTGGGGAGAATGCTCTGCTCCAGTTACAGGAAGGCAGGGAGCTCTCGTTCCAGGGGCGGCGCCATCAATCTCTGGATGCCTAGAGATGCCTCCTTATCCTTATCGGCAAAACTCCTGCAATTAGCAGACAGGACTGCATGGCTGTGAGGTCAATTTTAAAAACTGAGGTATAATTTACATACAATAAGTATGTTTGTATATATAATATACATCATAAAAATATACACATGCATCTCCTTGTAACCACCACTCAAAACGAGACACTGAACATTTTCATCACCCTAGAAAATTACTTCATACTTCCTCTTCCCGTCAATCCTTCCAGTTCTTTAAAGGGGAATTTCTGACTTCTGAACATCATCCATGAGTTTTGCCTGTTTTTGTACTCCATATAAATGGAACTATACAATATGACTTTTTAGATCATTTGTTTAGTTTGGCTTCTTCTTATTTTTAAAATAAGCAGGCACAGAAGGTACAACAGAAAGAGCACTGGGCTGGAATGATTGTCCCTGCTGAAAAAAGTGACTGGATTTACAGCCAAAGGCCTCAGGACCCAATCCTAGGTCTTTCACAATGTATACCCCATGCCCGTTTAACCAAATCTCAGTTTTCTTCTATTGAAAGATGTGAGTATAGAACTAAAGCATGTCTCAGGTGCCCTCTAAGTCTAAAAGTCCATGATTTGTAAGTGGAATTTAAAAATCCAAGTGAGGATGCCCATTTTAAAGTCCTTACCAAATGAAGTTACACTCTTCCTTAATTTCGACGGTGCTGCTAAGAAACAAACCACATGATTTTTAACTCCTTTCTGAACACCATCTTTGGAGATAAATAAGCTAAAGCTCGTTAGGTTATAGCTATTATTTTCTCTTGACCCCATATGACATATCCCAGATTGACTCTCTTTATTAAAGTTAGCCCTGAATGATTCTCAGCTGTTCAAAAATTCATACACATTTTAAAACATAGAGATTTGCAACCACCAAACTATTTGAAATATATTAATAAGCCCCCATTCTCAGTGACTCTGTCCTTCCCAGAAAGCCCAGGAAGCCTTTTTGAACTGAATGACACTCTCCACAACCGTGCCATAGCTGATGGGACCAAAGTGAATACTAACTTTAGCTGAACTATTCCAATTCTTTCTCTTGAATTTAAAAGACACAGACTGGCTGGGCGCGGTGGCTCACACCTGTAATTCCAGCACTTTGGGAGGCCAAGGCAGGTGGATCGCCTGAGGTCAGGAGTTCAAGACCAACCTGGCCAACAAGGCAAAACCCTGTCTCTACTAAAAATACAAAAATTAGCTGGGTGTGGTGGCAGGCACCTGTAATCCCAGCTACTCAGGAGGCTGAGGCGGGGAGGATCACTTGAACCCGGGAGGCAGAGGTTGCAGTAAGCCTAGATTGCAGCATTACACTCCAGCCTGGGTGACAGAGTGAGACTCAAACATACATACATACATACATATAAAAGACACAGACTAAGGGAACTGGGTGATAATGGGCCCTGGAGAAGTAAGATCATAGTAAGCTTCAGAGCAAGTACCATGGCAAGCCAAAGATTCACATAAGCCAAAGAAACAGAGAATAAAAAACCAAGAGCCTTTCAGAGGAAGCGATTCTGCAAGAGGAATCCAGAAATATATAAATGAGCTGAGGCCAGAAATCAGAAAGAGATGGGAAAAGCCATTACCTGATAACTTTCCAGATTACGTGGCTACACTTCCTATGCTTGCGGAACCTGAAAGTCCACTGTATCCCGCCAACAAAACTCCTATAAATTAAGCTAGTCTGTGTTTCTACTCATTGCAACTAGTAAGCCTAAGACCAAAACTGCCCCAAGCTCTGCAGGAACTCTAAAATGGAGGTCTGAGCAGACAGCAGCATCACTGGCATAAGATGATGGTACCAGGTAAGCACTTAATTAACGATGGCTGAATGAATGTCAGCAAAATCCACAAGTTTGCTCTGGTTTGCTCTTATCCACTAGATAAGTCTGATTTGTTTGAAACAGATCGGTTATACGGTACCTTCGCAGTAATTGTGTATCTAATAGTAACATACAGGTAGCCTCTTTATTTTTATTTGTTTAAGATGGAACCTTGCTCTTGTCACCCAGGCTAAAGTGCACTGGCGCAATCTCAGCTCACTGCAACCTCCAACTCCTGGGTTCAAGCGATTGTCCTGCCTCAGCCTCCCAAGTAGCTGGGATTACAGGCATTCGCCACCATGCCCAGCTAATTTTTGTATTTTTAGTAGAGATGAGGTTTCACCATGTTGGCCAAGCTGGTCTTGAACTCCTGACCTCAGGTAATCCACCTGCCTCGGCCTCCCGAAGTGCTAGGATTACAGGTGTGAGCCACTATGCCCAGCCCAGGTAGCCTCTTTATAGTTGACTGCTCACTTCTATAGCATTATTTTAGTTGATGCTCATAAGAAGTCTGAAAAACATTCTTACCTTACAGGTAAGGCAACTGAAGTTCAGATGGATTGACAAACTTGTTCTCCGTGTACCTCTTTCTACATCTCCCTCCCAAAAGAAGGAGGGAAGAAAAAAAAGGAAGGGAGGGAAAAGAAAAAAGTAAGTCAACCCAACACTTCAGAACTGGGTCTCCAGCTTAGGTCTTAGGACTCCAAAGCTAGTTCTCATCCCTCTACATAATACTTCCTTAGATGATGACATCAGCTAACAATTACATAATGCTAAGGCACTATTTTAAGGGCTTTACATATATTAATTCATTTAATCCACAAAGCAACACTGTGTGGTATGTTATTATCTCCACTTCAGTGATAAGAAAATGGAGGCACAGAATAGTTAAGTAGCAGACTCAGTGTCACACAGCTAGCAAGTGGCACAGCCAGAATTTGATCCCAGGTTGTCTGGTGTTGCTGGAAAGCCATGAGAAAGCAGGTGGCTCTGCTCCTGACCCACAGCAGGTGCTTTGTGGAGATTTCTGGTTTGTGTATCTGAAACCAAAGCACACTGAGGCTAAGAAACCTTCACAACAAGAACTCACCATGTAACAGAAGACAGCACTCCACTGTCTACAGGTGGGTCACACTCCCTTGTGTGCTATTTGGTCCTTTACAATCTAGCCAGACTCTTCCCTGGACTACCTGCTATTTCTATAAGGCCATGTTCGTTCAATTCTTCTGTACCTTTGCATATTCTCTTCCTCCTACTGACTGTTAGAAGAGCTCCTATTCAAGCATGAAAACCTAGTTCAGATGTTACCTCCTCCTTGTACTAGTCTTAGCTTTCTCTACTTTCCCTGGCAAAAGTAAATAAGATAGGGGCCTCTGTGTTCTCACCGCATCCTGTTCATACTTCCATTAACAAGTGTGATTTTGTCATACTCTATTAGTTACATATTTACATATCTCCACTAGCTCCTCCTCCAGGACAGGTATAACTCTGCAGTCTCATAACCTAGCATAGCACTTAGTGTCCAGTGAAGGCTCAGTAAGCACCTGTGTCTGCTTAAACCCAATGGCTCTGACTTCTTCCACTCCTGTGAACCAGGCTGGCTCCAAACAGACAGGGACAGACATGAACTGTGCAGGTTGTCTGGTATTCCCTCTGTGTCCCAATACCCTTTAACTACAAAGTATTTCCATTGTTTAACAGTTTGTTTTGGCTGGGTACAGTGGCTGATACCTGTAATCCCAATGCTTTGGGAGGTCAAGGCAGGAGGATCACTTCAGGCCAGGAGTTCGAGACCTGTCCCTACAAAAAAATAAAACATTAGCTGGGCATGGTGGCATGTGCCTGTAGTCCCTAGCTACTTAGGAGGCTGCGGCAGGAGAGTTGCTTGAGCCCAGGAGTTCAAGGCTGCAATGAATAATGATCATGTCACTGAACTCTAGCCTGGGTGACAGAGTGAGGTCCTGTCTCTATTAAAAAATAAAAATAAAATAAAAAACTGTTGTTTTCATATCGAACATTAGAATAAATCTTACTGAAAAATCAGGGTTAGCACATCTAACTCTAGTTAAAAGAAAGAGGAAAACATCCCTCTGCTTTTCTCCCTATGGAAAAGAAATATCAGGAGATAGGAAACTAGAAGTAATTCTATTCTCCAGATAAATTCCCAGGATAAAACATCTCCTTGTAGGGGACCCTCCCAGCATATGTTTGCTTACTCCCTTCATTTTCATTCTAGAAAGGAAGTGGAAATTAGGTACAAGGAATTCAATAACACTGCAAAATTCTCAGGGCTGTAAAAAGCCTCTTGGTCCGCCTCTCAGCAGTACTGTAGCTCAACAGCAAACCCCCACAATAAGGGAGCTGTGGTTCCACATCCAGGCCCAGAGGGCCCCTTCCAGATTAAACAACTCTCCAGCCTTCTCCCTTCCACCCCTCTTTAAGCATTACAGACCTAAGGATGATGTGGAAAACTCAAAATGCTACAAAACAGGAGAGAGGCATACACTGACCTGAAGACAATTTTACCCTAAGTCATAAGAATGAAAGGCCAGTTTCTCAAATACAGACCTGTGGAAAGTAGAGAAAAATAGGAATATTAGTGTCTCCAATGGAGCAGTCTCTAAGTGGCTTCTAGGTGTGCTTATAAAATCAGCACTCTTACAAAAGGCCCCATGGAGCTTTATAAATCACCCATGCAGTGACTGCTGCTTCACCGAGCTGGATTCTGACAGCAGGGCTGGAAAACCCATCTTAAGGAAGGAAGTGAAAGATGATCTCCTCCTATTAGTAAGGAATTTGGGATGAAGAATGCCAGGTTTCCAGCTCCCCCCACCCTTCCCCCTATTCCTTTAAGGATAAGAATGGATGTGTGCTTTTTGTTCAGTCATTTCGCTTTTGATTTGGTGAAGGAGGCATGGGTAAGTTTGGTTTATGTTTCCTGCAACAGAATGCAACCTCATCAGGAAGGCAAGTTGGGGTCACACCCTCTTTCTAATCGAGAACACAATCTCTATAGAGGCTTCCCCCTCTGAAATCTTCTCATCTGAGAAGTGACTCAACTTTCCTTAGTTCAGTCCACTGAATGAGGATGAGGCTCTGAGGTACAGAAAAGGGAGGATCTGACTGGCAGAGATGAAGCTTCTTTTGTTTCTTGCTGGAAACCCTGGGAAGGACCACCATACAACAGCAGCTGAGGCTTCCCCTTTTTGTTGAAGTGTGTTAGACACAGGACTCATTCAAACATGGTTAAAAGCCACAAACTTACATAGAGGCAAAAGTGTGGTGAGAAAGGGTGTGGGGGCAGGGGAACTGTTTGGGTTTCTTCATCTTGATTCCTACTTAAGAACTGCCTGGGTCTTTTCTTATCCTACATCGACACCTTCTGTAGTGTTCCTATACTTAAAGAGTAGTGCTTAAGAGGGCTCCTTAGCAGAGCATTGAACTTACTCCAGTTCCACCGTGGCTCTGCGGTGGAGCTGGCTCTCAGACTCGCTTTTGCAGATGCCACATTCTTGCCAGACCACCTGTTCCCTGAAAAACCATGCTCTTCTGAGTCTGTATGTTTGCTTGTGCTATTATTTCCTTCTCCTTGTCCAGCTGGCAAACTTCTACTCAACCTTCAAGGCCCAGCTAAGATAATCACTCTTCTATGTGGCTTTCCTAATCCTCTCACCTCAGGTAAAAATTAATTGCATCCTCCTCTGTGATCCCAGTCTTTTATACACACCTTCATGATCCTACTGATTTACAATTCTCTGTGTGCAGTCTCTTCCCTGGCTATTGTAGGTGTGATCTGCACACCAGCAGCAGCAGTATTCCTGGGAGCCCAGACCCACCCAATCAGAATCTGCCTTCAAACAAGATCCTGCGGTGGTTCAAGTGCATGTTCCAGTCTGGGACGTAGGCTCTAGATCAGATAAAGTCCGAGAAACAGTGGTTCTCAACTCTCGCTGTGCACCATCAATGCATACCCCAAATCATTTATAAACTCCCAGATGATTTTAATGGTGGCGAGGGCTGACCCACAGCTCCAGGAGCGTTGACAACCTGAGGGCAAGGACTCATGAAGCCTGAGTCTATTCCCCCATCTACTCTTTCCCCAGTTTGCAGCACAATGCCTGGCACACAGCTGTGTCCATAGAATTCCACAGCAAAATTCCCTCCAGGATGTCTCCAGACCTAAATGCCTTTAAAAGAGAGTAAAGACACTACGACTGAGGATTATTAATTGCCCAGAGCTTTCCAAATCCCTAACTACAATGACTGAGGAGATGAATTTACAAAAAGTCAGTGTTTACAAACCACTTGCCTGTTTTTGGAAATGGGAGGAAAACAGAAACTGACATGGAAGATACAAATGAACTTCAGAATTAAACTTTAAAACGGTGGCTGCACAAGGAGATGGCGCTTGGGTAGGGAGGGAGTGTGGTGTGCGGGGAGGACTCCTGGGTTACGACTAAAATCTCGGGCTGTGAACTCCTTCAGTACTGACCATAACAGCACAAAACTGCTCTCAGCATAAAATCAGGCCAAGCCCTTTCTTTATATAAATAAGGGAACTTAAGTCCAGAGAAGCTGGCAAGGCCATGCCACCAGTTACGGACAAAAGAAGGCCTAGGCCCCCACTTCTGGTTTAGTCCTTCTCCTGCAGCACAGCTTTGCCACAAGCACAAGCCTTTCTGGACCTCAGGTCCTGATCTACATGGGGGGGCTTGACTAGATGTTTCTGAGCTCTCTTCCCACTTTAGCCTTCTCGTGAGGCAGTGTAGCTTAACAGTTAGGAGCTGTGTTCTGGAGTGGGAAAGGCCTGAACTTGGATCCTAGCAGTAACAATTTCCTTACCTGTAAAATGGGCATTAGTGGCTGGGCACGGTGGCTCAAGCCTGTAATCCCAGCACTTTGGGAGGCCGAGACGAGTGGATCACAAGGTCAGGAGATCAAGACCATCCTGGCTAACACGGTGAAACCCCGTCTCTACTAAAAAATACAAAAAAAAAAAAAAACTAGCTGAGCGAGGTGGCAGGCGCCTGTAGTCCCAGCTACTCCAGAGGCTGAGGCAGGAGAATGGCGTAAACCTGGGAGGCGGAGCTTGCAGTGAGCTGAGATCCGGCCACTGCACTCCAGCCTGGGCAACAGAGCGAGACTCCGTCTCAAAAAAAAAAAAAAAAAAAGGGCATTAGCATCAACCCTACCCTGTAAAGCTGTTGTGAGCATCAAGTGGGATAATAAAGCACTAAGCATAATAGCAGAATTCTAACTGTGTGAACCTGAAGAAACTGCAAAAGCTCTGAAACCACATTTCCCCAACACAGAAAGCCCTACCTGCTAGGCAGGTATATTGTGTATTGTTGACAAAATGAGAGAGCATATGTGAAGGCAGTCCAGGAGGAAAGTCAATACAAAAGGCAAAGTATTTGTTGGTGTTCCACTATTATCATTATTACTATTTCCTAGTGGAAGAACTTCGGAAGATGTTATGATCAGTTCCAAAGCAGCAGCCAGTACAATGCTTGGCACATAGTAAGTGCTCAACAAATTTTTTCTAGTGACTCACATTAAACCAGCATAGCATGCCTAACAGGGTTATAAATTCAAATGTCTTAGGCAACCAAGCAGGTAAGTAAACAAACCAAGCAGCCTGCACGTAGGGTCTGTAACACTGCAAAGCATCACCTTGCCTAGAGTAGTTTAAATCCAACATTTTAAAAAACCCGTCATGCAGCTTGGCGGAGACACCCACTTTGTAGCCACTGGCCCACACTGATTCTGGCTCTTCATTACACCACATGATGCCCTGCATACCATCTAGTCATTTTATGTGATCCAGTGTTGTCTTTGCAAATATATCTGAAGCATCCTGAAGATGAAGTCTATGGCATACACCGCCCCATCACCAAAAATGGCCTAGAACAGTGCTGGTCACATGGTAGATACTCAGTGAGCAACTGCTGAACTGGGGCTGTAGGCCAGGCGTGGTGGCTCACGCCTGTAATCCCAGCACTTTGGGAGGCCGAGAAGGGCAGGTCACTTGAGGTCAGGAGTTCAATACCAGCCTGGCCAACATGGTAAAACCCCGTCTCTACTAAAAATACAAAAATTAAACGGGCACGGTGGCATGCGCCTCTAATCCCAGCTACTCCGGAAGCTGAGGCACAAGAACTGCTTGGACCCAGTAGGTGGAGGTTGCAGTGAGCCGAGATGGCGCCACTGCACTCCAGCCTGGGCGACAAGAGTTAAACTCTGTCTCAAAAAAAAAAAAAATGAAGAGAGAAAAGCCAGGTTGCAAACACAAGCCTAGTATTCCCAGCACCTCTGAGATGCTACATGGTATGTACATTTTTCTACCGAGGTCCTAGGACCAGACTTAGTCCAGGCTGGGACGAGGTATGGTGACTGGGTCAAAGAAGGACTTGCCTTGCAGGGTTTTCTTCAACCGCATCAAATATGCTTGTTGCTGAGCCACCTGGGCATGTGGTACTGCTACATCTGGACACATCATCTCAGCACAGAACAAGCTAGAATATGCTGTATATTGAAGTTTTCTAAGAAGTTTGGTCCCGACTTCCTGTACCTTCAAACTTCTTTTGCACCTCCTAGAGTCAGCATGAAGTATATAGAGAGATCAGACTGAAGATTAACAGATAGAAGTCCTAATCCCACCTCCTCCAGTTACAAACTCTAGAATCATCCCTGGCAGGAAACCTCTTTTAGAAGTTTCACTATTTATATCAGTAAAGTGCAGAGAACAATAGTTATCTCAAAAGACTCTAGAGGGTATATAAAATATGTGACACTATGCAATACAGCCCAACACTGCAGTCCCTGGCCATAGGTGGCTACGATGCACTTGAAAAGTGGCACAGGCTGCCCTCAGTGTAAAATACAAACCAGGTTTCAAAAACAGTACAAAAAACGAGAATGTAAAATATTCCATTAATAATGTTTTTATATTGATCATGTTATAACATAATTTTGGAATAAATTACTAAAATTAATGTCAACTGTTTCTTTCACTTTTTAATATGACTACCAGAAAATTTAAAATTATGTCTATAACTCATATTACATTTCTTTTTTTTTTTGAGACAGAGTCTCGCTCTGTCTCCCAGGCTGGAGTGCAGTGGCACGATCTCACCTCACTGTAAGCTACCCAGCCTCCCGGGTTCGCACCATTCTCCTGCCTCAGCCTCCCTAGAAGCTGGAACTACAGGCGCCCGCCACCATGCCCGGCTAATTTTTTTGTATTTTTAGTAGAGACGGGGTGTCCACCTTGTTAGCCAGGATGGAGTCGATCTCCTAACCTCGTGATCTGGCCGCCTCGGCCTCCCAAAAAGCATTCCAAATGTCAGTTTCCTTACCCTACAGGTAGGACATCAGTGACCACGATTCACATCCCCTTCCTCTTGCCAAACTGAAACCCTGCATTTATTTATTTGGTAAATATTTAAAGTGCCTGGCCCCGTGTGAGATGCTAGAGACACAACACGAAGCAAAAACCAGACACTATCTTCTTCGTGGACCTTACAATCTGGTGGGATGGACAGAGAAATATCAATACTTTCGTAAATAAATGTAAAATTGCAGTTGTCCAAGTGTCGTGAAGGACAAGTACCCAAGGTGATAAAAGTAGGGTATTGGTCCAAGAGTCAGGGACAAGCATGCCTCCCCTGCAGAAGTGATGCTTAAGTGGAGCTTTGAAGGATGAAGAAGGGTTTACAAGACTAAGCCAGGGGAGGAAGAGCAGACTAGGGAGGAGGAATACTAAATAAAAGGCCCCAAGGAAGGCAGGCGCTTGGGATGTAAAAGGAACAGAAAGAGGCCAGTGTGTGGAGGGCACTGAGAAAGCGGGATGAGTAGACAGACTTGGGAGAGGTCGGCGGGACCAGATCTGCAGGGCCTGGGTTAGGTTCTGGGTCTGATCCTACAAAGGGGTGAGAAGCAGACCAGTTTCATGAGCTAAGTATCTAGATCTGCTCTGCAATTTGAAAAGGTTTCTCGGCTGGGCTCATGCCTGTACTCCAAGCACTTTGGAAGGCCCAGACGGGCAGATCACCTGAGGTCAGGAGTTCACGACCAGCCTAACGGTGAAACCCCGTCTCTACTAAAAATACAAAAATTAGCTGGGCGTGGTGGCGGGCGCCTGTAATCCCAGCTATTTGGGAGGCTGAGGCAGGAGAATCGCTGGAACCTGGGAGGCGGAGGTTGCAGTGAGACAAAATCGCGCCACTGCACTCCAGCCTGGGCGGCAGAGCGAGACGCTCTCTCAAGGTTTCCAAAAAAAGAAAAGAAAAGATTTCTGTCCGCACGGTGCAAGGCTGACAGGAGAGCGCTCCCGTGCCTGCTGGCAGACCGCTTAGGGCACTGCAACTGTCCAGGCAGGAAGCAAGAGGGACCTGAAGGATGAGCGCAGGCGACGCAAAGTACATGCACCGGGGGAGCGCGGGAGGGGGTGCTACTGAGCATACAGGATTCACGGGGCGGACTGGTGGACTCGGGCAGCGGGGTCCAGGTCCAGCGTGACCCCGGGCTTTGGACTGGTGCGGGGCCGCCACGAGCGCTCTCCGGCTCCTTCCCGGCCCTCTCGGTGCCCTCCCCGCCCCCGATCTTCCCATCCAACGGCTCCCTCCTTCTCTCTCCGACCGCTGCCCGGCCCAGCCGCCCCGCCTGACTGCCTGGCCCGCCCTCTGCCGCCACGCGACGCCCCTTCCGGGTCCAGGACCCGGTCTCTCCTCCCGTCCCGAGGCCCCGGCTGGGCTGCCACCCTACGGGGGCCTGACGAACCGGCGCGGTCCAGCCCAGGCCCACCCTCTCAGCTCCTCAGTTTCCGGGGCAGACGCAGGTTGCAGGGCTCGGCCCGGCCTCTCTTCCCTGCGTCTCTCGGGCTGGGTCCTTCTCCACCGTCTGCTGCCCCCAGCCCCCGGCGCGCCCCTCACTCATCAGGGTGCCGACCTAGGCCCAGCTCCCGCTCCCGGGTCTCTCTTCAGCGGCTATTCCTGCCTCCACCCGCCCTGCCTTCTTGGGACCCCGCCCCGCACAGGCCAGGCCGGGCTCCTATTGCTCCGTCTCGCCGTCACGCTGAGCTCACTTTCTTCAATTGGGTAGCTTGTCTGTCACTCAAGAAGGGGTGGGCGCAGCTGCCGGTAGAGGCGAAAAACTCCGGCCCTTCCGCCCAGCTAGTAGAGGCGTCTTCAAGAAACAGGAGCCTTTTCTCGGCCGGTACGGGGTCTGAAGTAACGTAATTTCCCAACAAACCCAAGAGGCAGCTTTCTTTTTGCCCCAAACTTTTATTTTTTCTTTTTGGTGTGCAGTCCTAGAGTGAAGGAAAAGGCTTTTGTTCCCTGTGTCAAATCATAGGTTGTGAGCTCTAAGCGGGCCTCTGGTGGCATTCCGCCCTGTGCCCAGCGGGCACTTAACCGCACACTCAACAGTGGGGATAGCTGTGGTTTGGGGAACTGAGTGGGAGGTGACAGTCGTGTCAGAGGCTGTGAGCAGCCGCGCTGCTCACCACCGAGTTGGAGCTAATTATACCGGCACCCAGGGCTGACCGTGGGCGCTGAGCAGAGGCAGAAGGGTACAACTCAGCTGTGCTGTTGGAAGGGATCCGTGGGAGGTGGCATTCGTCACTGCACCTGCGGATCGGAACAAGGCCAGGCACCGCGCCAAGGACTCACTCCTGCTGTCTCTCTTCATGCTCACAGCAGCCCTGTGGTGGAGGGAGCATCGTGATCCCTTCGCTGCAGATGAGGAAACTGAGGCTCAGAGAGGGTCCGGGATCTTACAGCTGGTGCGGGGCAGAGCAAGATGCCAACCTATGCCTGTTGGATTCCAAAGTTTGTACTTTAATCGTTCGTCTAGCAGATTCTTACAACCATCCTGGGAGGTGTGTATTCAGTTGTCCCTTTGCAGATAAACTGAGAGTAAAGAGACTATGTGGTGACTACCGCTTATAGGTCACTGCACAGTCTGCAAAGCAGTTTTACGTATGTTGTTTCATTTGATCCTCAAAACATCTTGGAATTAAAGATGATTTTTGTTAGTCCTATTTTACAGGTGAATAAAGTGAGGCTTGGGGAGGCTGAGGCTTAACCATAGCTAACATTGCTAAAGCTCTGGCAGGGGTTACTCTTTCTCCTTGCCGGCTGGCCCCATCCTTGACCTTGTGATGATAATGATGATGTGCTAGGGGACAGAGCCACAGCACAGAAGGTTTCGAATGCTACCTGCTGACTTGGGACACTCATTTCATACTCTTACGGGAAAGAGAAATTATTTTCTCTGTTCCTTTTATTACTAACTTTGATAGCAGGGAGGGCTGTTAGAGCCAAACCTGCACTCACACAACACTGAGGATGAAAGCCTTAAATTTTGTACCCTGGGTGCCTCATTTTGTTTCACTCTAGTCCTGACCCTGCTTAATACACATTTATCCAAGGAATGAATCACTCACTTTAACTTGACAAGACTGTGTAATTTTTTTTGCTGATATTGCCAGTGCAGGTTCTTTGATTGCAAGTCTAAGGAATCAATTCTGGCTAACTTTACCTGAAAAGGATTTTATTGGCAGGCTAGTGTCTAACTCACAGAGGTAACAGGAAGCTGGAGAATCAGGCTTAGAAAAGGACAGAAAGCGGAGATGCTTTGAGAGTTTAGGCAGGCAAGTGAATCAATTCCATGTTTTTCTTCCCTTTCTTGACCAGAGCTTGCTTTGATGAGGCAACGTCCCTGAAGAAAGGGTTTGATTGGCTAAGCTCAGGTAACACGTCCACACTTTAGATAAGGAGGGCAGGCACCTTGATGGACAGCTCCATCAAGACTGCACAGAAGTGCAGAGTTCCAGATCCCTCTTCCTCAACCTCAACTGCTCCCAGTGGGCAACTAGGTTTAGGTGCCCTGTTTTCAGGCTGGGATCAAATAGGAGGAGTTCCTGCAGTGGACTGTCATGATTACACAAATGCAATTGTGTCTGGCATGTGGGGGAGCATAGTAGAGATCCTGAGCTTTGTAACCTTATAGACATTTGTGCTATTTAGCAGCTGTTTGTCCTTGGGTAAGTTACTAGATCTCTCTGAGCCTGTCTCCTCGTGTGTACAATGGAGAGAATAACGGTACCAGCCTTAATGGATTGTTGTGAGAAGTGAGATCACTGCAAAGGTACAACACTTAGCAAAATGTCTGCATGTAAGTGCTCAATAAGTTGTAAGTTCTAAAATTGTAACCTTCTAGTAGGCCTTCCATAACTACTTATTGTGTAAGTGAATTATCTACCCCTCTCATTTCTCTAATCCATTTGACTTTTGTTTGTTTCTTGTTTTTGAGAGAGTCTCCCTCTGTCACTCAGGCTGGAATGCAGTGGCATGATCTTGGTTCACTGCAACCTTCGCATCCCAGGTTCAACAGACTCTCCTGCCTCAGCCTCCCAAGTAGCTGGGACTACAGGTGTGCACCACCACACCCAGCTAATTTTTGTATGTTTAGTAGAGACGGAGCTTCACCATGTTGGCCAGGCAGGTCCCGAACTCCTGACCTCAAGTGATCCGCCTGCTTCAGCCTCCCAGAGTGCTGGGATTATAGGCATGAGCCACCACACCCCGCCAGTATGGCCCATCTTTAGAGTGGTGGGGAGCTTAGAGACAAAATCTTTACCATGGTCCACAAGACCCTAGATGATCTGGCACTTTACTTCTCAGACTACTCTCTCCCTAACTTAACTGTTTGAGTCTCACATACTAATTTCACATTCTGTGAACAGTTTCTTCTCATCTCTGTGCCTTTGCACTTGCTGTTCCCTCTCCTGGAATGCTCTTCTCCCAGCTCATCACATGGCTTCCATCTTCACTTTATTCAGGCCATGCTCTGTTATTCCCTCCTCCAAGTCTTCCCTGACAACTCTATCTCCTATCATCCAGCCCCTCCACCCACTTCTTCCCTTAACTTCCTCTAGTCTTCTCCCTAGCACTGCATGTCCTATTACCTTTTTTTGTTTTCTGACTTCCACATGAGTTGTAAGCTCTGTGACAGCAGAGGTGTTGACTGTCTTGTTCATAGCTGTATCTCTGCTACCTAGAACATATCTATTATAGTCCATGATATGGGTCAGAGCTCCATGACAGCAGAGGTGTTGACTGTCCTGTTCATAGCTGTATCCCTGCTACCTAGAGCATATCTATTATAGTCCATGATATGGGTCAGTATCTTTTTCCACCCTGTGAGATAATGGTTGCATCACTGAATAAACAAAAGTGACCTACGGGTAAATGGAAGGTCTCTAGGAACTTGACTGAAATCATTCTAAACACTTACAGATTAATCATGGCCTGTCTCATATAGAATTGTTGTCAAATACAACCCCTGCCACCACACCAAAAGGCTTTTTTCATTTTTTTGAGATGGAGTCTTGCTCTGTTGCCTAGGCTGAAGTGCAGTGGCGCACTCTCGGCGCACTGCAACTTGCACCCCCTAGGTTCAAGCAATTCTCCCACCTCAGCCTCCTGAGTAGGATTGCAGATACCTGCTGCCACGCCCAGCTAATTTGTTTATTCATTTTGTATTTTTATTAGAGACGGGGCTTCACCATGTTGGCCAGGCTGGTCTCGAACTCCTGACCTCAAATGATCTGCCCACCTTGGCCTCCCAGAATGCTGGGATTACAGGCATGAGCCACTGCGTCTGTCCCAAAAGGATTTTTACATAGTAGCTCATAAATGTCAAAACCTTCATTTATCTGCTAAAGGAAATAGAACTAGCATTTATCATGGGTTTACTATGTGCCAAGAGTTATACTGGATGCCATTATACATGTTATCACACTTAAAACTGTCAACTTTCTATGGCATATTAGTGTGCCCATTTTGCAGATGAGAAAGATTGAGGATTAGAGATGTGAAGAGCTTGCTAAGGCACCACAGCCTGACTGGTACCCAGTCTGACTTCACAGTGCACGTCTTTCTCTTGATACTACTCGGTGGAAACAGCATTCCACTGGGCATTTAATTCGTCATTCTTTTTTTCACACTTATTAATCCTGGATATAGATGAAACTATGTATTAAGGTCTTTACATGATTTATCTCATTTGATCCTCGTGTTTCTACGAAGCACATGCTGCTATCACCTTTATTTTACAAACAAGGAAACTGAGGCACAGAGACTTTAGACATTTGCCCACGGTTACCTGGTTGAGTGGTGAAGCCAGTATTTAAACCCGGCTCTATTTAATTTCAAGGCCTCTGTCTTTTCTGCAATAGCACGCAGTCTCCGTCAAGACCACTCTGTGACTCAGATAGAAAGAAGAAAAATGGCTAAGACAGGCGAATAAAGTATCATTAAGAAAACTCATGGTGACTTAGTTCTTGAAACGGGAAGCAAAAGGGCAGGAGGCAGACAGCCAGTCTAGCAGCAGTGACTGCAAGCTAGGGATTCACATAACATGGTTACTTAATTTGCAAAGACCGTTCTTCCAGAACTGGGGGGTTATGGTGTACTTACTGTGAGTAGAGCCCAGGAAGGGACTGGACTCTCCTGGTGAGCAGTGGCTGTCAGCCCCGGGAGGGCGTGCTCAAGCCGCCTGCGGGAGACCAGCACCCTCTGCTGGCATCGGAAGCCACCTTCCAACACAAAGCAAGCTGGGGGTGTGTGTGTGTGTGTGTGTGTGTGGCATTGGGGAAACAATGAGATT
>NW_022680809.1:0-70727 GCF_009764315.1 Trachypithecus francoisi
AATACGGAACAGAATGGACTATGGAATGTAATGGAAAATGGAATGGAATGGATTACGGAATGGAAAGGAATGGAATGGAATGGAAAAAAATGGAATATGGACTGTGAAACGGAATGGAATGAAATGGAATATGAAATGGAATGGAATGGAATGGAATATGAAACGGGATGGAATGAAATGGAATGGAATGGAATGGAAAGAATCGAGTATAAAATGGAATGGAATAAAATGGAATAGGAGGGAATGGAATATGCAAGGAATGGAATGGAATACGGAATGTACTGGAATATGGAATGGAATGGAATGGAATATGAAACGGGATGGAATGAAATGGAATGGAATGGAATGGAAAGGAATGGAATGGAATATAGAATAGAACAGAATGGAAAGGATTGAAATGGCATGCATGTGGAATTGAATGAAAAGGAATATAATGGAATGGAATCTGTAATGGAAGGGATGGAATGGAATGGAAGAGAAGACGTTGGAAAGAAATGGAATATGTGATGGAATGGAATATGGAATGGAATGGAATATGGAATGAAAATGATTGGAATGGAAAATGGAACGGAATGTAATGCAATATGAAATCGAATGGAATATGGAATGGAATGGAATGGAATTGAATGGAATGGAATGTGAAACGAAATGGAATGGAATGGATTGGAATAATAAAAAATGGAATGGAATGGATATGGAATGGAAGGAATATGGAACTGAATGATATGGAATGGAATATGCATGGAATAGAATGGAATGGAACGGAATGGAATCTAGAATGGAAAGGAATGTAATGGAACGCAATGCAATGGAAAGAATTGGAAAATGGAATGGAATGGAATGAAAAATGGAATGGAGTGGAATATGGAATGCAATGGAATAGAAGGGAATAGAATGGAATATGGAATGGAAAGGAATAAAATGGAAGGGAATGGAATGGAATGGAACAGGGAATGGAATGGAATGGAAAGGAATAGATTGGAATGGAATGGAATGATATATGGAACTGAATGGAATGTTGTGTAATGGAATATGGAATGGAATGGAATTGAATGATATATGGAACTGAGTGGAATGTAGTGGAATGAAAATGGAATAGAATGGATGGAATGATATATGGAACTGAATGGAATGGAGCAGAATGGAATATGGAATGGAATAGGAATGGAATGGAATAGAATGGAATAGAATGGAAAAGAATGAAATGGAATATGAAATGGAATGGAATATTGAAAGGAATGGAATGGAATGCAAAGGAATATGGAATGGAATACCATGGCATGGAATATGGAATTGAATGGAATATGGAACAGAATGGAATGGAGTGAAATGGAATGGAATATGGAATGGAATACAAAGGAATGGAATTGAATGGAATGGAGTATGGAATGCAATGAAATGGAATGGAATCTGGAATGGAATGGAATAGATGGAATGGAATGGGGTTTAATAGGGTTTGAAATGGAATATCGAATGGGAAGGAATGGAATAGTTATAGAATATGGAAAGGAATATGGAATGGAATAGGAATGGAATGGAATAGAATGGAATGGAATAATATAAAATGCAATGAATGGAATATGAAATGGAATGGAATCGAATGGAATGGAATATAGAATGGAATGGAATCGAATGGAATGGAATATGGAATGGAATGGAATAGAATGGAATGGAATGGAATGGAATGTGGAGTAAAATCCAATGGAATGGAAAGGAATTGAAAGGAATATGGAATAGAATGGAATATGGAATGGAAAGGAATAAAATGGAAGGGAATGGAAGGTAGTGGAATCTAATGGAATATGGAATAGAAGGGAAGATGGGATGGAATGGAATATGAAATGGAATGGAATGGAAAGGAATACGGAATGGAATGGAACGGAAAATGGAATGGAATGGAATGGAATATAGAAAGGAATGTAATATGAAATGGAATGGAATATGGAATGGAATGGAATGGAATATTGAATGAAATTGAATGGAATGGAGTGAAATATGGAATGGAATGGAATATGGAATGGATTATCGAATGGAACGGAATATGAAATGGAATGAAACGGAACGAGACAAAACGTAACAGGATGTAACGGAGTATGAATTGGAATGGAAAAAAAAACGGAATGGAAGTGAATGCAATGGAACATGGTATGGGATAGGATGCGGAATGGAATGCAAAGGAATGGAATATGGAATGGAATGGAATATGGAAAGGAATGGAATATGGAATGGAATGGAACATGGAATAGAATGGAATGGAATATGGAATGGAATAGAATATTCCATTCTGGATGGAATGGAATGGAATAGAGTGCAATGTGTAGTGGAATGGAATGGAATATGGAATGGAAGAGAGTACGCAATGGAATTGAATGGAGGGAATGGAATGGAAAGGAATGGAATATGGAATGTAATGTAACGGAATATGGAATGGAATGGAATGATACGGGAAAGAACAGAACTTAACGAAATGAGATAGAATATGGAATACAATAGAAAATGGAAGGATATGGAAAGGAATATGCATTGGAATGGAAAAGAATAAAATGGAATGGAATGGAAAATGGAATGAAAGGAATATGGAACGGAATGGAAAGGAATGGAATGGAATGGAATATGGAATGGAATGGAATGGAATGGGATAGGAACGGAATGGAATGGAATGGAATGGATGGGATATGAACTGAATGGAATGGAATGAAATGGAAAATGGAATGGAATGGAATGGAATATGGAATGGAATGAATGGAGTATGGAATGGAATGGAATGGAATGGAATATGGAAGGGAATGGAATGTGAAATGGAATGGAAAGGAAGGGAATAAAATGGAACAGAATGCAATGTAATGGAATGTAAAGGAATATGGAATAAAATTGGAATATGAAATGGAATGTAACATGGAATGGAAGAAATGGAATGGAATGGAATGCAATGTGATATGGAATGGAATGGAATGGAAAGGAATATGGCATGTAATGGAATGGAATATGGAATATAAAGGAATGGAATATGGAATGAAATGGAATATGGAATGGAAGGAAAGGAATGGAAGTGGAATGGAATGGAAGTGGAATGGAATGGAATACGGAATGGAATGGAATGAATGGAATGGAATGTGGAATGGTATGGAATATAGAATGGAAAGGAATATGGAATGCAATGAAACGGAACGGACATAACGGAATGGAAAGGAATATTAAACTGAATGGAAGGAACGGAATATGGAAAGGAAAGGAATGGAATGGATGGAATATGGAATTAAATGAAACAAAATGGAATGGAAGGAATGCAATGCAATATGGAATGGAAAGGAATGGAATACGGAATGGAAAGGAATGTGGCATGGAGTGGTATGGAATGGAATATAAAATGGAATAGAATGGAAGGAAAATGGAAGAGAATGCATTGGAGTATGGAATGGAATGGAATGGAATATGGAATGGAGTGGAATGGAATATGGAATGGGAGGGAATGGAATGGAAAATGAAAACGAATGGAATGGAATGAAATGGAATGGAAAGGAATATGTAATCGAATATGGAATGGAATGGATGGGATGGAATGTAATAGAAGGAGTGGAATGGAATGGAATGTGGAATGGAATGGAATATGGAAAGGAGTGGAATGGCATGGATGGAATATGGAATGGAAAAGAATGGAATAGAATATGAAATGGAAGCAGTATGGAAAGGAATGGAGTAAAATGGAATAGATTGGAAGATGGAATGGAATAGAAGAATGTGGAAATGAATCGAATATGGATTGTGCTGGAATAGAATGGAAAGGAATGCAATGCAATACGGAACGGAATGCAATGGAATGAAATAGAATGAAAATAAATAAGGAATGGAATATGCAATGAAGGAACAGAATGGAATGGAATGGAACACGGAATGGAATATAAATGGAATGGAATGGATGTAAAAGAACGGAAACGAATGGAATATGGAATGGAATGGAGTGGATTGGAATGGAGTATGAAATGGAATGGAGTGGAATGCAATGGAATATGGAATGGAATGGAATATGGAACTGAATGGAATTCAATATGGAATGGAATTGAATGGAATATGGAATGGAATGCAATGGAATGGAATGCAATGGAATATGGAGTGGAATGGAATGGACTATTTAGTGGAATTGAATATGGAAAGGATTGGAATGGAATAGAATGGAGTGGAATATGCAACGGAATGGAATGGAAAATGGAATGGATTGTAATGGAAAGGCATGGAATGGAATATAGAAACGATGGAATATGAAATGGAATCTATAATGGAATGGAATATATAGGAATGGAAAGGAACAGAATGAACTGGAACAGAATGAAGGGAATAAATGGCATGGTAGGGAATGGAATGAAATGGAATGCAAAGGAATATGGAATGCAGTGGACTATGGAACGGAATGGAAGGGAATTGAACGGAATATGGACTGCAATGTAGTACGTAAAGGAATGGAACAGGAATAGAATAGAATGGTATGGAATATGGAATGGAATGGAATGTGGAACGGAATGGAATGGAATACAATGGAATGGATTGGAATGAAATAGAATGGATGGAATGGAGTATGGATGAATGGAATGGAATGGAATCGGGCATGGAATGGAATGGAAAGGAGTGTGGAATGGAATGAAACGGAACGGAATAGAATATGGAATGTAATGGAATAGGGAAGGGAATGAAATGGAAGGAAATTGAATGGAATGGAATGGAACGGAATATGGAATGGAATGACATGGAATATGGAATGGAATGGAATATGGAATGGAATGGAATATGGAAAGGAATGAAAAGGAATTAAATGGAATGGAATAAGAAATGGCATGGAATATTGAATGAAATATAGAATGGAATGGCATATGGAATGGAATGAAACGGAATGGAACCGAACGTAATGGAATGAAAGGGAATATGAAAAAGAATGGAATGGAATGGAATGGAACGGAATGGAATGCAATACGGAATGTAATGAAAAAGAATTAAATGGAAAGGAATAAGAAATGGAATGGAATATGGAATGAAATATAGAATGGAATGCAATATGGAATGGAATGAAATGGAACGGAACCAAACGTAACGGAATGAAAGGGAATATGAAACGGAATGGAAGGGAATGGAATAGAATGGAATATGGAATGAAATGGAATGAGATGGAATATGTAATGGAATGGAATGGAATGGTATATGGAATGACATGTAATGGAATGGGATAGGGAATGGAATGAATGCAATGGATATGGACTGGAATGGAAAATGGAATGGAATGGATGGAATATGGAACGGAATGAATGGAATGAATTGGATAGAATGGAAGATGCAAGTGAATGGAATGAATATGATATGAAAATGAATATGGAATGAATGGAATATGGAAAGGAATAGAATGGGATGGGACGGAATATAATAGGAATGGAGTGGAATATTGAATGGAATGGAATGGAATGGAATGGAACAATTGAACGGAAATATGAAATGAAATGAAAGGAACAGAGTGGATTGAATGGGAAATGGAATGGATGGAATGTGAAATGGATTCGAATATGGAATGGAATGGAATATGGAACGGAATAGAATGGAATGGAATGGAAAGTAAGAAATGGAATGTGAAACGGAATGGAATCTCGGAATGCAATTCAATATGGAATGTAGTAGAATGGAATGGAATATGGAATGGATTGGAATATGGAAAGAAGTTAATGGAATATGGAATGGAATGGAACATGGAATGGAATGGAATTTCATATAAACTGGAATGGAATACGGAACGGATTGGAATGGACTGGAATGGAATATGGAATGGAACGGATTATGCAATGGAGTGGAATGTGGAATGTAATGGCATGCAATATGGATGGAATGGAATGGAATATGGAATGGAATGGAATGCAATGCAATATGCAAAAGACTGTAAAGGAATATGGAATGGAATGGTATGGAATGGAATGGAAAGGAATGGAATGGAATATGAAATGCAATGGAAAGCAATATGGAATGGAATGGAATATGGAATGGAATGGAATGGAATATGGAATGAAATGGAATGGAATGGAATGGAATACTAGGATTGGAATGAAAAGGAATGGATCGCATATGGAATGTAATGGAATAGAGTGGAATGGAATGCATATGGAATGGAATGGAATATGGAATGGAACAAAATGGAACGGAACTGAACAATATGAAATGAAATGGAATGAAACAGAAGTGAATGTAATGGAATGGAAAGAAATATGGAATGCAATGGAGTATGCAATGGAATGGTATGAAAAAAATATGGAATGGAATGAAATGAAATGCGATGGATATGGAATGGAATTGAATGGAACAGAATGGAATGGAATGGAATGCAATGGAATATGGAAAGGAATGCAATGGATTATGGAATGGAATGGCATGAATGGAATATGGAATGGTATGGAATGGAATAGAATGGAATGGAAATGGAATGGAACGGAATGGAATGGAATGGAATATGGAATGGAATGAAATATGGAATGCAATGGAATATGGAATAGAATGGAATATGAAATTAAACGGAAATTTGAAAGGAATGGAATAGAATATGGAATGGAATGGAATAGAATGGAAATGAATGTGGAATGAAATGGAATGGAGTAGAATGGAATGGAATGGAATGGAATGCAATGCAATGTGCAATATAATGGAATACGAAATTGAGTGGAATATGGAATGGAATGGAATATGGAATTGAATGGAATGGAATACAATATGGAAAATGGAATATGGAATGGAATGCAATATGGAATGGAATGGAATGGAATGGAATATGGAAGGGAATGGAGTGAAAGGAATGGAATGAAATATGGAATGGAAGGGAGTATGGACGGAATGGAAAGGAATGGAATGGAATGGATTGAAATGGAAAATGGAATGAAATAGAATGGAATGGGAAACTGAAAGGAGAGAATATGGAACGAAATGGAATGGAATATGGAATGGAATAGAATGGAATGGAATGGAATGGAATGCAATATGCAATGTAATGGAATATGAAATTGAGTGAAATATGGAATGGAATGGAATATGGAATTGAATGGAATGGAATACAATATGGAAAAGAATGTATATGTAATGGAATGGAATATGGAATGGAAAGAATGGAATAGAATGAATGGAATGAATATGGAATGGAAGGAATATGGAACGGAATGGAGTGGAAGGGAATGAATGAAATATGGAATGGACATGAATGGAATGAAATATGGAATGGAAGGGAGTATGGACGGAATGGAAAGGAATGGAATGGAATGGAATATGGAATGGAATAGAAGGGAATGGAATTTGGAATGGAATGGAATGGAATGGAATGGGATGGAATATGGAATGGAATGGAATGGAATGGAACAGAATGGAATGGAATAGGAAATAGAATGAAATATGGAACGGAATGCAATGGAATAGGAATGGTATGGAACGGACTATGGATGGAAAGGAATATGGAATGGATGGAGTGGAATGGATAGAAACCATCGAATGGCTTGGAATATGGAATGGAATGGAATGTGGAATGGAACAGAACTGAACAGTACCGAACGAAATATGAAATGAACTGGAATGGAAAGGAAGGGAAAGGCAGGGAATGAGAAGGAATATGGAAAGGAATGGAATATGGATTGCAATGGAATGGGATGGAACAGAATATGGAATGAAATGAAATGGAAAGGAATGGCATATGGAATGCAATGGAACGGAATGGAATGGAATATGGAATGGAATGAAATGGAATATGGAATGGAATATGGAGTGGAATGCAATATGGAATGGAGCAGATTGGTATGGAATGGTATATGGAATGTAATTGAGAATGCAATGGAAAGGAATATGGAATGCAATGGAATGTGGAATGGAATGGAATGTGGACTGAATGGAATGGAATATGGAATGGAATGGAATGGGATGGAATGGAAAAGAATATGGATGGAATGGAATTTGGATTGGAATGGAAAATGGAAGGAATGGAACGGAATGGAATATGTAATTGAATGGAATATGGAATGGAATGGAAGGAAATGGAATGGAAAATGGAATGGATTGGCATGGAATGGAATGGAATATTAAAAGGAATGGAATATGGAATGGAATGGAATGAAATGCAATGGAATATACAATGGAATTGAATGGAATGAAATGGAATAGGGAATGGAATGGAATGGAATGTGGAATGGTATGCAATGTAATAGAATCGAATCAAATGGAATGGAATACGGAATGGAATGGAGGATGGAATGGAATGGAATTTGGAATGGAATGGAATGGAGTGAAAGATTGAATGGAATGGAATATGGAATGGAATGAAATGGACTATATAATGGAATGAAATGGAACGGAATGGAATGGAATATGCAATAGAATATAATATGGAATGGAATAGTATATGGAATGGAAAAGAAAGGAATGGTATGGAGCAGAATGGAATGGAATACGGAATGGAATATTCAATAGGAAATAATATGGAATGGAAGTATATGGAATGGAAAGAAAGGAATGGTATGGAGCGGAATGGAATTTAATGGAATGGAATAAAGAAGGGAATGGATCAAATGGAATGGAATGGAATATGGAATGGAATGGATATGGAATTGAATGGAATGGAAAGGAATGGAATGGAATGGAACAGAACAGAATATGAAATGAAATAGGGAAAAATGTAACATGGAATGGAATTGAATATGGATGGAATGGAGTGGAATGGAATGGAATGTGGAACGGAATATGGAGTGCAACAAAATAAAATGAAATGGAATGGAATGGAATGCATTTGAATGGAATATTTAATGCAATAGAATGGAATGGAATGGAATATGGAATGGAATGGAATAGAATCGAATGCAAAGCAATGGAGTATGGAATGGAATGGAATATGGAATGGAACGAAATGGAATGGAACGTAATGGAATAAAACGAAGTATGAAATGAAACGGAATCAAAGGAAGGGAATGGAATGGAATGGAAATGAATATATGGGATGGAATTGAATATGCAATGGAATGGAATATGGAATGGAACGGAATGGAATGGTATGGAATATGGAATGGAATGGAATAGGGAATGGAATGTAAAGGAATATGGAAGGCAATGGAATATGGAATGGGATGGAATGGAATGGAATGGGTTTGAATGGAATGGAATGGAATATGGAATAGAAACTGGGGTGGAAAAAAATGGAATCGAATTGATGGATTGGAATGGAATGTAATGGAATATGGAAAGAATGAAATGGAATGAAAAGGAATATGGAATGAAATGGAATAGAATGAAATGGATTCGAATATGGAATGGAATGAAAAGGAATGGAGGCAATGGAATATAAAATGGAATGGAATGAAATGGAATAGAATGGAGTGGAAAGCAATGGAATATGGCATGGAATAGAAAAAGATGAACGGAAAGAAGAGAACGGAACGGAACGAAATAAGAAATGAAATGGAATGGAAGGGAAGGGAATGGAATCGAATGGAAAAGAATATGGAATGTAGTGAAATATGGAATGGAATGGAATGGAATATGGAATGGTGTGGAATGGAATCGATTATAATATGGAATGGAATAGAATGGAAAGGAATGGAATATGGAATGGAATGGAATGGAATAAAGAATGGAATGGAATATGGAATGGAATGGAATGAAATGGAAAGAAATGGAATGCAATATGGAATGGAATGGAATGGGGAAGGAAGGAAAGGAATGGAACATGGAATGGAATGGAATATGGAACGGAATGGAATGGAATGGAATAAAATGGACTGGAATGGAACGGAATGAATTGCATGATATACGGAATGGACTGTAATATGGAATGGAATGGAATATGGAATAAAATGGAATGGACAGGAATAGAACAGAATGGAATGGAATACGGAATGGAATGAGATATGGAATGGAATGGAGAATGGAATGGAGTCTAATGGAATACGGAATGGAATGGAATATAGAAGGGAATGAAATGGAATGAAATATGTAATGGAATAGAATGGTATGAAATGGAATATAATGGAATGGAGTATGGAATGGAATGGAATTGAATGGAATGGAATACGGCATGGAATATTGAAAGGAATGGAATGGAATATGAATGGAATAGAATGGAAAGAAATGGAATGCAATGGAATGAAATGGAGTATGGAATGGAGTGTAATGGAATATGGAATGGAATGGAATGAAATGGAATGGAATGGAATGGAATGTGGAATGGAATGGAATATGGAACGGAATGGAATGGAATGGAATGGAATATTTAATGGAATGGAATGGAATATGGAATGAAATGTGTTATGGAACTGAATGAAATAGAATGGAATATGGAATGGAATAGTTTGTAATGGAATAGAATATGCAATCGAATGTAAGGGAATGGAATGGATCGAATATGGAATGGAATGGAATGGAAGAGAGTGGAATATGGAATGTAATATAATACAGAATGGAATGGAATACGGAATGGAATGGAATATGAAATGGAACTGAATATGGAATGCAATGGAATACGCAATGGGATGGAATATGAAATGGAATGAGATATGGAATGAAATGGAATATGGAATGGAATGGAATATGAATAGAAAGGATATGGAATTAAGTGGAATGGAAGGGAATGGAAGGGAATGGAATGGAATCAATATGGAATTCAGTGGAATATGGAATGGAATGGAATGGAAAGGAATGGAATGGAATATGAAATGCAATGGAAAGGAATATGGATGGAATGGAATATGGAATGGAATGGAATGGAATGGAATAGAATGGAATGGAATGGAATGGAATGGAATATGGAATGGAATGGAATGGAATATGGAATGAAATGGAATGGAATGGAATGGAATGCAATAGCATGGATTATGGAATGGAAAGGAATGCAATCGCATATGGAATGTAATGGAATAGAGTGGAATGGAATGCAATATGGAATGGAATGGAATATGGAATGGAACAAAATGGAACGGAACTGAACAAAATATAAAATGAAACGGAATGAAACGGAAGGGAATGTAATGAAATGGAAAGGAATATGGAAAGGAATGGAATATGGAATGCAATGAAGTATGGAATGGAATGGTATAAAAAAATATGGAATGGAATGTAAAGGAATGGGATGGAATATGGAATGGAATGAAATGAAATGCGATGGATATGGAATGGAATTGAATGGAACAGAATGGAATGGAATGGAATGCAATGGAATATGGAAAGGAATGCAATGGATTATGGAATGGAATGGAATGGAATATGGAATGGTATGGAATGGAATAGAATGGAAGGAAATGGAATGGAACAGAATGGAATGGAATGGAATATGGAATGGAACGAAATATGGAATGCAATGGATATGGAATAGAATGGAATTGAAATGAATGGAAATTTGAAAGGAATGGAATAGAATAGGAATGGAATGGAACAGAATGGAAATGATGTGGAATGAATGGAATGGAGTAGAATGGAATGGAATGGAATGCAATGGAATGGAATGCAATGTGCAATGTAATGGAATACGAAATTGAGTGGAATATGGAATGGAATGGAATATGGAATTGAATGGAATGGAATACAATATGGAAAAGAATGGAATATGTAATGGAATTGAATATGGAATGATGGAATGGAATGGAATAGAATGGAATGGAATATGGAAGGGAATGGAGTGAAAGGGAATGGAATGAATATGGAATGGAAGGGAGTATGGACGGAATGGAAACGAATGAATGGAATGGAAAACTGAAAGGAGAATATGGAATGAATGGAATGGAATGGAAGGGAATAGAATGGAATGGAATGCAATATGCAATGTAATGGAATATAAATTGAGTGAAATATGGAATGGAATGGAATGGAATACAATATGGAAAAGAATGGAATATGTAATGGAATGGAATATGGAATGGAAGGAAGGGAATAGAATGGAATGGAATGGAATGGAATGGAATATGGAATGGAATGGAAATGGAACGGAATGGAGTGGAATGGAATGGAATGGAATACGGAATGGAATAGATGAAATGAAATATGGAATGGAAGGGAGTATGGAAAGGAATGGAAAGGAATGGAATGGAATGGGATATGGAATGGAATAGATTGGAATGGAATTGAATGGAATGCATTGTGGAATGGAATGTAATGCAATGGAAAGGAATGGAACATGGAATGGAATGGAATGGAATAGAATGGAACGGAATTGAATGGAATATAAAAAAAATGAAATATGGAACGGATGCAATGGAATATGGAATGGTATGGAATGGACTATGGAATGGAAAGGAATATGGAATGGAATTGAGTGGAATGGAATAGATTTGAATCGAATGGCTTGGAATATGAATGGAATGGAATGTGGAATGGAACGGAACTGAACAGTACCGAACGAAATATGAAATGAACTGGAATGGAAGGAAGGGAAGGCAGGGATGAGAAGGAATATGGAAGGAATGGAATATGGATTGCAATGGAATGGAATGGAACGGAACATGGAATGGAAGGAAATGGAAAGGAATGACATATGGAATGCAATGGAACGGAATGGAATGGAATATGGAATGGAATGAAATGGAATATGGAATGGGATATGAGTGGAATGCAATATGGAATGGAGCAGATTGGTATGGAATGGTATATGGAATGTAATTGAGAATGCAATGGAAAGGAATATGGAATGCAATGGAATGTGGAATGGAATGGAATGGTATAGCATGGAATGGAATGGAATATGGAATGGAATGGAATGGGATGGAATGGAAAGGAATATGAATGGAATGGAATTTGATTGGAATGGAAATGGAATGGAACGGAACGGAATGTAATATGGAATTGAATGAATATGGAATGGAATGGAAGGAAATGGAATGGAAAATGGAATGGATTGGCATGGAATGGAATGGAATATTAAAAGAATGAATATGGAATGGAATGGAATGAAATGCAATGGAATATACAATGGAATTGAATGGAATGAAATGGAATATGGAATGGAATGGAATGGAATGTGGAATGGTATGCAATGTAATAGAATCGAATCAAATGGAATGGAAAATGGAATGGAATGGAGGATGGAATGGAACGGAATTTGGAATGGAATGGAATGGAGTGAAAGATTGAATGGAATGGACTATGGACTGGAAATAATGGACTATGTAGAATGAATGGAATGGATGGAATGAAGGAATGGAATGGAATGGAATATGGAATGGAATGGAATGGAATGGAATATGCAATAGAAATATATGGATGGAATGGAATGGAATATGCAATAGAATATAATATGGAATGGAATGGTATATGGAATGGAATAGAAAGGAATGTATGGAGCGGAATGGAATTTAATGGAATGGAATAAGGAAGGAATGGATCAATGGAATATGGAATGGAATGGAATGGAATGGAATATGGAATGGAATGGAATATGGAATTGAATGGAATGGAAAGAAAGGAATGGAATGGAACGGAACAGAATAGAAATGAATAGGGAAAATGTAACATGAATGGATTGAATATGGATGGAATGGAATGGAATGGAATGTGGAACGGAATATGGAGTGCAACAAAATAAATGCAAATGGAATGGAAGGAATGCATTCGAAAGGAATATGTAATGCAATAGAATGGAATGGAATTGAATATGATGGAATGGAATGGAATGGAATGTGGAACAGAATATGGAGTGCAACAAAATAAAATGAAATGGAATGGAATGGAATGCATTCGAAAGGAAATTTAATGCAATAGAATGGAATGGAATATGGATGGAATAGAATCGAATCGAATGCAAAGCAATGGAGTATGGAATGGAATAGAATATGGAATGGAACGAAAATGGAATGGAACGGAATGGGATAATAAACGAAGTATGAAATGAAACAGAATCAAAGGAAGGGAATGGAATGGAATGGAAACGAATATGGATGGAATTGAATATGCAATGGAATGGAATATGGAATGGAACGGATGGAATGGTATGGAAATGGAATGGAATGGAATAGGAATGGAAAGAAAGGAATATGGAAGCAATGGAATATGGAATGGATGGAATGGATGGAATGGGTTTGAATGGAATGGAATGGAATTGGATAGAAACTGGGGTGGAAAAAAATGGATCGAATTAAATGGATTGGAATATGGAATGTATGGAATATGGAAAGGAATGAAATGGAATGGAAAGGATATGGAATGGAATGGAATAGAATGGAATGGATTCGAATATGGAATGGAATGAAAGGAATGGAATGCAATGGAATATAAAAGGAATGGAATGAAATGGAATAGAATGGAGTGAAAGCAATGGAATATCGCATGGAATGGAAGGAATGGAACGGAAAGGAAGAGAACGGAACGGAACGAAATAAGAAATGAAATGGAATGGAAGGGAAGGGAATGGAATCGAATGGAAAGAAATATGGAATGTAGTGAAATATGGAATGGAATGGAATGGAATATGGAATGGTGTGGAACAGAATCGATTATAATATGGACTGGAATAGAATGGAAAGGAATGGAATATGGAATGGAATGCAGTGGAATACAGATAGAATGGAATATGGAATGGAATGGAATGAAATGGAAAGAAATGGAATGCAATATGGAATGGAATGGAATGGGAAGGAAAGAAAGGAATGGAACATGGAATGGAATGGAATATGGAACGGAATGGAATGGAATGGAATAAGATGGACTGGAATGGAACGAATGGATTGCATTGATATACGGAATGGACTGTAATATGAAATGGAATGGATATGGAATAAAATGGAATGGACAGGATTAGAACAGATGGAATGGAATACGGAATGGAATGAGATACGGAATGGATGGAGAATGGAAGAGTATATGGAATACGGAATGGAATGGAATGGAATGGAATATAGAGGGAATGAAATGGAATGGAATATGTAATGGAATAGAATGGAATGAAATGGAATGGAATGGAATGGAGTATGGATGGAATGCAATATGGAATGGAATGGAATACGGCATGGAATATTGAAGGAATGGAATGGAATATGGAATGGAATAGAACGGAAAGAAATGGAATGCAATGGAATGGAATGGAGTATGGAATGGAGTGTAATGGAATATGGAATGGAATGGAATGAAATGAATGGAATGGAATGGAATGTGGAATGAAATGTGTTATAGACTGAACGAAATAGAATGGAATATGGAATGGAATAGTTTGAAATGGAATAGAATATGCAATAGAATGTAAGAGAATGGGATGGAATCGAATATGGAATGGAATGGAATGGAATAGAGTTGAATAAGGAATGTAATATATATGGAATGGAATGGAATAAGGACTGGAATGGAATATGAAATGGAATTGAATATGGAATGCAATGGAACACACCATGGGATGGGATACGAAATGGAATGGGAAATGGAATGAAATGGAATATGGAATGGAATGGAATATGGAATGGAAAGGAATATGGAATTAAGTGGAATGGAAGGGAATGGAACGGAATGGAATGGAATCAATATGGAATGGAGTGGAATGGAAAGCAATATTGAATGGAATGGAATATGAAATGGAAAAGAATATGGAATGGAATTGAATGGAATATGTAATGGAATAGAAAGGAATGAAATGGAATGGAATGGAATGGAGTATGGAATGGAATGGAATATGGAATGGAATGGAATATGGAATGGAATATTGAAAGGAATAGAAGGGAATATGAAATGGAAGGAATGGAATGGAAGGGAGTATGGAAAGGACTATAATGGAATATGGAATGGAATAGAATGGAATGGAATGGAATGTGGAATGGAATGAAATACATACGGAATGGAATGGAATGGAATGGAACGGAATGGAATATTTAATGGAGTGGAATGGAATATGGAAAGAATGTGTTATGGAACTGAATGAAATGGAATGGAATATGGAATGGAATAGTTTGGAATGGAATGGAATATGGAATCGAATGAACGGGAATGGAAGGAATGGAATGGAATGGAATGGAATAGAGTGGAATACGGAAAGGAATGGAATATGGAATGGAATGGAATATGAAATGGAGTGGAATATGGAATGCAATGGAATACGGAATGGAATGGAATATGAAATGGAATGGAATATGGAATGGAATGGAATATGGAATGTAAAGGATATGGAATTAAGTGAAATGGAAAGGTATGGAACGAAATGGAATGGAATCAATATGGAATGGAGTGGAATAGAATGCAATATGGAATGGATGGAATAGGGAATGGAAAGGAAAATGGAAAGGAATGGAATGGAACGGAATGGAGTGGAACGGAACGAAATCGAATGGAATGGATTGGTATGGATTACGCAATGGAATGGAATAGGATTGGAATAGAATGAAATGGAATGGAATATATAATGGAAGACAATAACGAATGGAATGGAATGGAATATGGAATGGAAATAAATCGAATGAAATATGGAATGGAATATAGAATGGAATGGAATTCAATATGCAAGGGAATGGAATATAATTGAATATGGAATGAAATGGAATAAGCAATGGAATGGAATGGAATAAGAATGAAATGGCATAAGGGATGGAGTGCAATGGAAATGGAATATAAATGGAATGGAATGGAAAGGATGGAATGGAATGGAATATGAAATGGAATGGAATATGGAATTTAATCAAATGGAAAGGAACGGAACGGAATTAAATGGAAAATAATACGGAATTTAATTGAATGGAATTAATGGAATTTGGAATGAAATTTAATATGGAACGGAATGAAAATGACGAAATTGAAAGGAATGGAATGGAAGGCAATAAGGATGGAATGGAATTGATTGGAGTGGAATATGGAAAGAAATGCAATAAGAGATGGAATGGAATGGAATGGAATATGAATGGAATGGAATATGCAATGAAAGGATATGGAATGGAATGGATTGGAATGAATATGGAATGGAATGGATTATGGAATTGAATGGAATATGGAATGGAATAGAATGGAATTGAATATGCAATGGAACGGATATGGAATGGAATGGAAAGGAATAATGGAATGGAATGGAATGGAATGGAATGGAATATGGAATGAAACAGAACGGAATGGAATGCTATGGAGTGTAACAAGGAAGGGAATGGAATGGAATGGAATGGAATATGGAATGCATGGGAATGGAATTGAATATGCAGTGAATGGAATATGGAAATGAATGGAATGGAAGGAAAGGACTGAATGAAAGAGAATAGAATGGAATACAATGGAATGGAATATGGAATGGAATGAAATGAAACGGAATGCATGAAAAATGGGATGGAATGGAATGGAATTGAATAGAATTGTGTGGAAAATAGAATGGAATGCAATATGGAATGGAACGGAATGGAACGGAATGAAATATAAAATGAAATGGAATGGAACGGAATGGAATGGGATGGAATGGAAAGGAATATAGAATGGAATGGAATGAAATTTGGATTGGAATGGAAAATGGAATGGAATGGAATATGGAATGGAATGGAACGGAATATGGAATGGAATGGAATGGAATGGAATATGGAATGCAATAGAATGGAATGAATGGAGTGGAAAGTGGAATGGAATGGAATGGAAAATGGAATGCAGTGGAATATGGAATGGAATGGAATGGAATATGGAATGAAAGAAATGTATGGAATTGAACATGAATGTAATGTATGGAATGGAATATGACTGGAATGCAATGGAATGGAAAGAATGGAGTAGAAAGGAATGGAATATGAATGGATGGAATAAGGAAGGGAAAAGAGTGGAAGGGAACGGATGGAAGGAAATGTAAAATGAAATGGAATGGAATTGGAAGGGAATGGAATGCAATGGAAAGAAATAGGAAAGGAATGGAATACAGAATGGAAAGGAATATGGATTGGAAAGAAAACAAGGGAATGGAATGGAAAGGAATATGGAATGGAATAGAATATGGAATGGAATGGAATATGGAATGGAATGGAATGGAATGAAAGGGAATGGAATGGAATATGGAATGGAATATAAAGGAATGGAATGGAATACGGAATGAAATGGAATGGAATATGGAATGGAATGGAATGGAATATGGAATGGAATGGAATGGAATGGAATATGGATGGATATAATGAAATGGAATGGAATATGGAATGGAATGGAATGGAATATGGAATGGAATGGAATATGGAATGGAGGAATATGTAATGTAATGTAATGGAATGGATATGGAATGAATGGAATGGTATATGAAATGGAATGGAATGGAATGCATATGGAATGGAAAGGAATGGAATGGATGAATATGGAATGGATATAATTGAATGTAATGTAATACGGAATGCAATTGAATGGAAATGGAATGGAATGGAATAGGGAATGGAATGGTATGAAAAAAATATGGAATGGAATTTAATGGAAATGAAAGGATTTGAATGGAATATGGAATGGAAAGGAATACGGAAGGGAATAAAATGGAACGTAATAAAACGGAATGGAATGGACCAGAATGGAATGGAATGGAATGGTATATGGGATGTAATAGAGTATGGAATGGAATGATATATTGAATGGAATGGAAAGGAATGGAATATGGAACTTAATGGAATGGAATATGGAATGAAAAGAATGTAATATGGAATGGAATGGAATATGAAAGGAAAGGAATGAAAAGAAAGAAATACGGAATGTAATGCACCGGAATGGAATGGAATGGAATGGGATGGGAATGTAATTGAATGGAATGGAATGGAATGGAATATGGAAAGAAAGGAATATGGAATGGAATGGAACGGAACAGAGTGAAAAGCAATGGAAAATTAAACGTGTGGAAAGGAAAGGAAGTGAATGGAATACGAAAATGAATTGATTGGAATATGGAAAGGAATGAATATGGAATGGAATGGAATGGAATGAAATGGAACCGAATGGAACGAAATATGGTTTGAATGTAATGGAATATCGAGTGGGATGGAATGGAATGGAATGGAATGGAATATGGAATTGCAATGGAGTATGCAATGGAATGGAACATGGAATAGAATCGAATGGAATGGAATATGGAATGCAATGGAATATGAAATAGAATGGAATGGAATGGAATGGAATGGTATATGGATTCGAATGGAATGGAATATGGAATTCAATGGAATGGAACGGAATATGGAATGCAATGGAATGGAATGGAATGGTACAGAATGGAATGAAATGGAATGGAATGGAATATGGAATGGAAAGGAATATGAAATAAAATGGAATGGAATGGAATGGAAGGAAGCGGAATGGAATCTAATGCAATGGAATATGTTATAGAATCAAATAATGAGTGGAATGGAATGGAATGGAATTTGGAATGGAATGGAATATGGAATGGAATAGAAAGGAATAAGGAATGGAATGGAATATGGAATGGAATGGTACAGAATGGAATGAAATATGGAATGGAATGGAATGCATTATGGAAAGGAAAGCAATGGATTAAGGAATGGAAAATAATGGAATGGAATGCAATGCAACATGGAATGAAATGGAATGGAATGGAATATGAAATGCAATGGAATGGAATGAAATGGAATAGAATATGGGATGGAAGAGACTTAAGTAGGAAAACAAAGTCGCTGGGAAGCTCGAACTGGGTGGAGCTCACAGCAGCTCAAGGAAGCCTGCCTGTCTCTGTAGACTCCATCTCTGGGGACAGCACACAGCTGAAGGCCAACAGGGAAGCAGCGGGGGCCTGTGCAGACACGAAAGGCTCTGTCTGACAGCTTTGAGGAGAGCCGTGGATCTCCCAATATGGAGGTTGAGATGTGAGAACGGACAGACTTCCTGTTCAGGTTGGTCCCTGACCCCTGAGTAGCCTAGCTGGAAGACATCCCCCACTAGGGGCAGTCTGACACCCTACACTTCACAGGGTGGAGGACACCCCGAGAGGAAGCTTCCAAAGGAAGAATCAGACAGGTACACTCGCTCTTCAGCAATATTCTATCTTTTGCAACCTCTGCTGCTGATACCCAGGCAAACAGGGTCGGGAGTAGACCTCAAGCAATCTCCAATAGACCTATAGCAGACAGTCCTGACTGTCAGAAGGAAAACTAACAAACAGGAAGGACACCTATACCAAAACCCCATCAGTACATCACCATCATCAAAGACCAGAGACAGATAAAACCACAAAGATGGGAAAAGGCAGGGCAAAAGCTGAAATTCAAAAAATAAGAGCGCATCTCTCCCTGCAAAGGGGCGCAGCCATCACCAGCAACGGATCAAAACTGGTCAGAGAATGACTTAGACGAGATGAGAGAAGAAGGCTTCAGTCCACCAAACTTCTCAGAGCTAAAGGAGGAATTACATACCCAGTGCAAAGAAACTAAAAATCTTGAAAAAAGAGTGGAAGAATTGACAGCTAAACTAATTAATGCAGAGAAGGTCATAAAAGAAATGATAGAGATGAAAACCATGACACGAGAAATATGTGACAAATGCACAAGCTTCAGTAACCAACTTGATCAACTGGAAGAAGGAGTATCAGTGATTGAGGATCAAATGAATGAAATGAAGTGAGAAGAGAAACCAAAAGAAAAAAGAAGAAAAAGAAATGAACAAAGCCTGCAAGAAGTATGGGATTATGTAAAAAGACCAAATCTACGTCTGATTGGGGTGCCGGAAAGTGAGGGGGAAAATGGAACCAAGTTTGAAAACACTCTTCAGGATATCATCCAGGGAACTTCCCCAACCTAGTAGGGCAGGCCAACATTTAAATTCAGGAAATACAGAGAACGCCACAAAGATACTCCTCCAGAAGAGCAACTCCAAGACACATCATTGACAGATTCACCAAAGTTGAAATGAAGGAAAAATCTTAAGGGCAGCCAGAGAGAAAGGTCGGGTTACTCACAAAGGGAAGCCCATCAGAATAACAGCAGATCTCTTGGCAGAAACTCTACAAGCCAGAAGAGAGTGGGGGCCAATATTCAACGTTCTTAAAGAAAAGAATTTTCAACCCAGAATTTCATATCCAGCCAAACTAAGTTTCAACAGTGAAGGAGAAAGAAAATCCTTTACAGATAAGCAATGCTTCGAGATTTTGTCACCACCAGGCCTGCCTTACAAGAGACCTTGAAGGAAGCCATAAACATGGAAAGGAACAACCGCTACCAGCCATTGCAAAAACATGCCAAAATGTAAAGACCATCAAGGCAAGGAGGAAACTGCATCAACTAACGAGCAAAATAACCACTTATTATCATAATGACAGGACCAAGTTCACACACAACCATATTTACCTTAAATGTCAATGGACTAAATGCTCCAATTAAAAGACACAGACTGGCAAACTCGATAAAGAGTCAAGACCCATCAGTCTGCTGTATTCAGGAGACCCATCTCACATTCAGAGACATACATAGGCTCAAAATAAAGGGATGGAGGAAGATCTACCAAGCACATGGAGAACAGAAAAAAGCAGGGGTTGCAATCCTAGTCTCTGATAAAACAGACTTTAAACCATCAAAGATCAAAAGAGACAAAGAAGGCCATTACATATGGTAAAGGGATCAATTCAACAGGAAGAGCTCACTATCCTAAATATATACGCACCCAACACAGGAGCACCCAGATTCATAAAGCAAGTCCTTAGAGACTTACAAAGAGACTTAGACTCCCACACAATAATAATGGGAGACTTCAACACTCCACTGTGAACATTAGACAGATCAACAAAACAGAAAGTTAACAAGGATATCCAGGAATTGAACTCGTCTCTGCACCAAGCGGACCTAATAGACATCTAGAGAACTCTCCACCCCAAATCAAAACAATATACATTCTTCTCAGCACCACTTCGCACTTATTACAAAATTGACCACATTATTGGAAGTAAAGCACTCCTCAGCAAATGTAAAAGAACAGAAATTGTAACAAACTGTCTCTCAGACCACAGTGCACTCAAACTAGAACTCAGGACTAAGAAGCTCAATCAAAACTGCTCAACTACGTGGAAACTGAACAACCTGCTGCTGAATGACTTCTAGGTACATAATGAAATGAAAGCAGAAATAAAGATGTTCTTTGAAATCAATGAGAACAAAGATACAACATACCAGAATCTCTGGTACACATTTAAAGCAGTGTGGAGACGGAAATTTATAGCACTAAATGCCCACAAGAGAAAGCAGGAAAGATGTAAAATTGACACTCTAACAATCACAATTAAAAGAACTAGAGAGGCAAGAGCAAACACGTTCAAAAGCTAGCAGAAGGCAAGAAATAACTAAGATCAGAGCAGAACTGAAGGAGATAGAGACACTAAAATCCCTTCAAAAAATCAATGAATCCAGGAGTTGGTTTTTTGAAAAGATCAACAAAATTGACAGACTGCTAGCAAGACTAATAAAGAAGAAAAGAGAGAGGAATCAAATAGACGGAATAAATATGACAAGGAGATATCACTACCGACACCACAGAAATACAAACTACCATCAGAGAATACTATAAACACCTCTACGCAAATCAACTAGGAAATACAGAAGAAATGGATAATTTCCTGGACACTTACACTCTCTCAAGACTAAACCAGGAAGAAGTTGAATCCCTGAAGAGACCAACAGCAGGCTCTGAAATTGAGGCAACATTTAATAGCCTACCCACGAGAAAAAGTCCAGGACCAGATGGATTCACAGCTGAATTCTACCAGAGGTACAAGGAGGAGCTGGTACCATTCCTTCTGAAACTTCCCCAATCACTAGAAAAACAGGGAATCCTCCCTAACTCATTTTATGAGACCAACAGCATCCTGATACCAAAGCCTGGCAGAGACACAACAAAAAGAGAATTTCAGACCAATATCCCTGATGAACATCGATGCAAAAATTCGCAATAAAATACTGGCAAACCGGATTCAGCAGCACATCAAAAAGCTTATCCACCATGATCAAGTGGGCTTCATCCCCGGGATGCAAGGCTGGTTCAACATTCGCAAATCAATAAACGTAATACAGCATATAAACAGAACCAAAGACAAGAACCACATGATTATCTCAATAGATGCAGAAAAGGCTTTTGACAAAATTCAACAGCCCTTCATGCTAAAAACGCTCAATAAATTCGATATTGATGGAACGTACTTCAAAATAATAAGAGCTATTTATGACAGACCCACAGCTAATATCATACTGAATGGGCAAAAACTGGAAAAATTCCCTTGAAAACTGGCACAAGACAGGGATGCCCTCTCTCACCACTCCTATTCAACATAGTGTTGGAAGTTCTGGCTAGGGCAATCAGGCAAGAGAAGAAATCAAGGGTAACCAGTTAGGAAAAGAAGAAGTCAAATTGTCCCTTTCTGCAGATGACGTGATTATATATTTAGGAAAACCCATCATCTCAGGCCAAAATCTCCTTAAGCTGATGAGCAACTTCAGCAAAGTCTTAGGATACAAAATTAATGTGCAAAAATCACAAGCATTCTTATACACCAGTAACAGACAAGCAGAGAGCCAAATCAGGAATGAACTTCCATTCACAATTGCTTCAAAGAGAATAAAATACCTAGGAATCCAACTTACAAGGGATGTCAAGGACCTCTTCAAGGAGAACTACAAACCACTGCTCAGTGAAATCAAAGAGGACACAAACAAATGGAAGAACATACCATGCTCATGGATAGGAAGAATCAATATCGTGAAAATGGCCATACTGCCCAAGGTTATTTATAGATTGAGTGCCATCCCCATCAAGCTACCAAGGAGTTTCTTCACAGAATTCGAAAAAACTGCTTTAAAGTTCATATGGAACCAAAAAAGAGCCCGCATTGCCAAGACAATCCTAAGTCAAAAGGACAAAGCTGGAGGCATCATGCTACCTGACTTCAAACTCTACTACAAGGCTACAGTAACCAAAACAGCATGGTACTGGTACCACAACAGAGATATAGACCAATGGAACAGAACAGAGTCCTCAGAAATCATACCACACATCTACAGCCATCTGATCTTTGACACACCTGAGAGAACCAAGAAATGGGGAAAGGATTCCCTATTCAATAAATGGTGCTGGGAAAATTGGCTAGCCCTAAGTAGAAAGCTGAAACTGGATCCTTTCCTTACCCCTTATACGAAGATTAATTCAAGATGGATTAGAGACTTAAATGTTAGACCTAACACGGAAGGGAATGGAATGAAATGGAATGAAATGGAATATGGGATGGAGTGGAATATGGAACGGAATGAAATGGAACGAAATTAAATGGAATGGAATGGAACGGAATATGGAATGGAATGGAATGCAGAACGAATGGAATGGAATGGAATATGGAATGGAATTTATTAAGGAATGGCATACAATGGAATGGAATGGAATGGAATATGGAATGCAATGGAAGGGAATATGGAATGGAAAGAAATAAGGAATGGAATGGAATGCAATATGGAATGGAATGGAATGGAATGGAATGGAATATGGAATGGAATGGAATGGAATGAGATGGAATAGAATGGAATGGAATATGGATGGAATAGAATGGAATGAAACAGAATATGGAATGGAATGGAATGGAATATCAAAAAGAATGGAATATTGAATGGAATGGAATATGGAAGAGAACAGAGTGGAATGGAATGGTGTGAAATGGAATGGAATGGAAAAGAAGAAGGAATGGAATGGAATATGAAACGGAATGGAATGTGGAATGGAATTGAAAGGAACGCAATGGAATATGGAATGGAATGCAATATGGATTGAGTGGAATGGACCGAATGAAATAGAAAGGAATAAAATATATTATTGAATGGAATATAATCGAATGGAAGAGAATGGAATACGGAAAGGAATGTAAAGAAATATGGAATGGAATGGAATAGAATATGGGATAGATCGTAATGGTATCTGGAATGGAATAGACTGGGAGGAATGGAATGGAATAAGGTATGGAATGGAATGGAATATGGAAAGGAATGGAATGGAATGGAGTGGAATGTAATATGGAATGGAATGGAAAGGAATAGAATGGAATGGAATGGAATATGGAATGGAATTATATGGAAAGTAATGGAGTGCAATGGAATGGAATGGAAAGGAATGGAATATGGAATGGAATGGAATACAGAACGGAATGGACTGTAATGTAGAATGGAATGAAATTTTAATGGAATGGGATGGAATATGTAATGGAATAGAATGGAATGAAATTAGGAATGGAATGAAATATGGAATGGAATGGAATATGAAATGGAACAGAATGAAAAGCAATGAAATGGACTGGAATGGAATATGGAAAGGAATGGAATGGAACGGAATGGAATGAAATATGGAATGTAATTGAAAATAGAATGGATTGGAATGGAATGGGATGGAACATGGAATGAAATGGAGTGGATTGGAAACGAATATGGAAAGGAATGGGATATGGAATGGAATGGAAAGTGGAATAGAATGTAATATGAAATGGAATGGGATATGGAATGCAGTGGAATGGAAAGGAATGGGATACGGAATGGAATGGAACGGAATGGAATGGAACCGAATATGGAATGGGATGGAATGGAATATGGAATGGAAAATAAATGGAATGGAATGGATGGAATGGAATATGGAATGGAATGGAAAGGAATAGAATGGAATGGAATGGAATATGGAATTGAATTTATGGAAAGTATGGAGTGCAATGGAATGGAATTGAAAGGAATGGAATATGGACTGTAATGGAATACGGAATGGAATGGACTGTAATGTAGAATGGAATGAAATTTTAAATGGAATGGGATGGAATATGTAATGGAATAGAATGGAATGAAATTAGGAATGGAATGAAATATGGAATGGAATGGAATGGATATGAAATGGAACAGAATGGAAAGCAATGGAATGGACTGGAATGGAATATGGAAAGGAATGGGACGGAATGGAATGGAATGGAATATGGAATGGAATGGAAAATAGAATGGATTGGAATGGAATGGGATGGAACATGGAATGAAATGGAGTGGATTGGAAACGAATATGGAAAGGAATGGGATACGGAATGGAATGGAAAGTGGAATAGAATGTAATATAAAATGGAATGGAATATGGAATGCAGTGGAATGGAAAGGAATGGAATACAGAATGGAATGGAATGGAACGGAATGGAATCGAATATGGAATGGAATGGAGTGGAATATGGAATGGAAAATGAAATGGAATGGAATGGAATATGGAATGGAATGGAACATGGAATGAAATGGAGTGGATTTGAAAGGAATATGGAAAGGAATGGGATATGGAATGGAACAGAATGGAACGGAACACATTTGCGTGTGAAATGGAATGGAATGGAATGAAAGGGAATGGAATGGAATAGAATGGAATGAAATATGGAACAGAATGGAATGGAATATACCATGGAATAGAATGGAATGGAATGGAATGTGGAGTGGAATGGTATAAGGAATTAAATGGGACAAAATGCAATAGAATCGAATGGAAAGGCATGAAACATGGAATGGCATGGAATAAGGAATGAAATGGAAGAGAACGGATCGGAATGGAACCAAATATGAAATTAAAATGAAACGAATGGAAGGGAATAGAATTGAATGTAAAGGAATATGGAACGGAATATGGAATAGAATGGAATTGAATATGGAATGGAAAGGAGAGGAATCGAGTGGAATTGAATATGGAATGTAATGGTATGGTAGGGAAAGGCATGGAATGGAATATGGAACGGAATGGAACATGGAACGGAATGAATGGAAAGGAATAAAATGGAATGCAATGGAATATGGAATGGAAGAGTATATGGACTGGAATGGAATGGAGAGGAATATGGAATGGAATGCAATGTAATACGGAAAGGAATGTAATATGGAATGGAATGGAATGTGGAATGGAAAGGAATGGATCGAATATGGAATGGAATGGAATATGGAATGAAACGGAAAGGAACAGATTGGAATGGAATACAATGGAATGGAATGGAATATGCAATGAATTGAATATGGAAAGGAATGGGATGTGGAATGGAAAGGAATATGTAATGGAATGGAATGGAATGGATTGACATGGAAAAGAATGGAATATAAAAAGGAATGGAATGCAATGGAGTGGATATGGAATGGAATAAAATGGAATATGAAATGGAATGAAATATGGAATGGAAGGGAATGGAAAAGAGTGAGATATGGAATGGAATAGAATTGAATGGAATGAAATGGATTGGAAGTGAATTAAATATGGAATGAAATAGAACGGAATGGAATGGAATGGAAATGAATGGAATAAAATGTGGAAGACAATGGAATGGAATGGAATGGATATGAAATGCAATGGAATATGGAATAGAGTGGAATATGGATTTGAATGGAATATGGTATGGAATGCAATGGAAGTAGAATATGGAATGGAATGAAATTTAATATGGAATGGAATGGAATATGGAATGGAATGGAATATGGTGTGGAATGGAATGGAATGGAATGGAATATGAACTGGGATGGAATGGAATGGAATGGAGAACTAATAGAAATGGAATATGTAATGGGAATGTACATGGAACGGAATGGAATGGAATATGGAATGGAATGGAATAGAATGGAATACGGAATGGCATGGAATGTGGAAAGGGGTGGAATATGGAATGGAATGTAGAATGGCATGGAATATGTAATGGAATGGAAGAATGGAAAGGAATGCAATATGAATGAAATGGAAGGGTACAGAATGAAATAGAATCAATAAAATGGAATGAAATGGAATGGAATATGGAATAAAATGGAATATGGAATGGAATGGAATGGAAAGGAATGAAGTAAGGAATGGAATGGAATGGAATGGAATGGAATAATGGAATGGAATTGAATGTAATGGAACTGAATGGAATGGAATGGATTTGAATATGGAATGGAATGGAATGGAATGGAATGAAATGGAATATGGAGTGGAATGGAATGGATTATAGAATGGAATGGAATATGGAATGCAATGGAATGGAAAGGATGGAATGGAATGGAATGGAATGGAATGGAATGGAATATCAAGTGGAATGAAATGGAATGGAATGTAAAAAGGAATGGAATATGGAATGAATGGAATATGGAATGGCGTGGAATGGAATGAATGGAATGGAATGGAATGCAATGGAACATGGAATGGAATATGGAATGCAATGCAATGGAATATGGAATGGAATATGGAATGAAATGGAAGAGAATGGAATGGAATTGAATGGAATATGGAATGGAATGAAATATGGACTGGAATGGAATATGGAATGGAATGGAATGGAATGCATTGGAATGCAATGGAATGGAATGCAATGGATTGGAATATGCAATGGAATGGAACTGAATGAAACGGAACAGAGTGGAACGGAATATGAAATGGAATAGAAGGGTACAGAATGGAATGGAATGAAATGGAATGTGGAATAGAGTGGAATATGAATGGAACACAATCGAACAGAACGTAATGGAATGGAATGGAAAGGAGTATGGATGGAACAATATGGAATGGAATGGATTTCGAATGGAATGGAATGCAATGAAATATGTAATATAATGGAATGGAATGGAATGGGATGGAATGGAATATGGAACGGATTGGAAGGGAATGGAATGGAATATGGAATTGAATGGAAGAGAACGGAATGGAATGAAATGCAACGGAATATGGAATGGAATGGAATATGATATGGAATGGAATGAAATGGAATGGAATATGGAGAGAATTGGAATATGGAATGGAATGGAATACATAATACAATGGAATATTGAATGCAATGGAATGGAAATTGGAATGGATTACAATGGAATATGAATGGAATGAAATATTGAATGGAATCGAATGGAAAAGAATATGGAATGGAATGCAATGCAATGGAATGAATATGGAATGGAATGGAATATGGAACGGAATGAAATGTGTCGAAATTGAGTAGATGGATTGAAATGAAATATGGAATGGAATGGAATACGAATGGAATGGAATGGAATTGGAATTGTATGGAAAAAGGAATCGAATGGAATATGAAATGGAATGGAATATGAAATGGAATGAAATGAATGGAATATGGAATGTAAAGAAATGGAATATGAAATGGACTGGAATGGAATGGAAAGGAATGGAATGAAATGGAATGGAATATGGAATGAAATGGAAAAATAATTGAAGGAACGGAATAGAATTGAATGGAATATGGAATGGAATGGAATATAATGGACTGCAATATGGAACGGAATAGAATGGAATGGAAGGAATGGAACAAAATGTAATAGAATAAGGAATGGAATGGAATATTGAATGGAATGGAATAAAATGGAATGGAATATGGAATGGAATGGAATATGGAATTTACTGGAATGGAACGGAATGGAACGGAATGGAATGGAACAGATTATGTCATGGAATGGAATGGAATGGAGTGGAACATGGAATGGAATGCAATATGGAATGGAATGGAACATGGAGTGGAATGGAATGGAATGGTATATGGATTTGAATAGAATGGAATGGAATGAAATGGAAAGGAATGGAATTTAATAAAGAATGCAATGGATGGGAAAGGAATGTAATGGAATGGTACAGAATATGGAATAGAATGGAATATGGAATTGAATGAAATGGAACGGAACGGAACGGAATGGAATGGAATGGAATATGGAATATAATGGAATGGAATGGAGTGGAATATGGAATGGAATATGGAATGGAGTGCAATATGAAATGGAATGGAATATGGAATGGAAAGGAATATGGAATAGAATGGACTGGAATGAATGTAATAGAATGAAATGTAAGATCGAATGGAATGTAATGGAATGGAATGGAAAATGGAAAGAATGGAATCGAAAATGGAATGGAATGGAGTATGGACTGGATTGGAAAGGAATGGAATGGAATATGGAATAATTGAATTGAAAATACAATAAAAAACAGAAAGAAGCACCCGAAGAAACTGCTCTCTGACATCTCCATTTTTACACAGGGTTAAAGCTTACTCTACGTTTCCCAGTTTGAGATTCGGTCTTAGAGGGTTCTGAGAATGGATAGTAAGTGACAACGGGAGGCCTGTGTCGAGCACGGAAATGTCTTCCATAGAATTTTTGAGAGAAGCTTTCTGTGTAACTCTTTTTTGAAGTTTGTGCTCATCTCAGAGAGTTAAATCATTCTTTGGATTGAGTCGTTTGAAATCACTGTTTCTGTGGAATCTGCGAAAGACCATTTGGAATCACGCCTTAGAATATCCTGAAAAATAAATAACCTCAGAGAGGAACCAGAGGGAAGCCTTCTGTTAAACTGCTCTGTGTCACGTGAATTTCGCTCACACAGTTAAACTTCTCTTTTCGTTGAGCAGTATCATAACACTGTGTTTGCATAGTCTGCAAAGGGATATTCAGGAACACTTTGAGGCTTAAGATGAGAAAGTAAACGTCTTCACGTAGAAACTGGAGAGAAGCTTTCCAAGGAGCTGCTTCATGACGTGTGCATTCCACTCACAGAATTCCAGTCACAGAATGACGTGTGCATTCCACTCACAGAATGACGTGTGTGTTCCACTCACCTTTCTTCTCCTAGAGGATTCCAGAATCCTTGTGGATAAAAAGCTACCAAGAGACATTCGGGAGTATAGGGATGGCTATGCTGAAAAAAGAAATATCCTCAGACAAAAATGGAAAGAAGATTTCTGTGAAACTGCTTTGTGTTAGATATATTTATTCATCTCGTATAGTTAAAACTTTGTTTATATTACGCAGTTTGGAAACTCCGTCATGCAGGTCCTGTGGAGGGGCATTCGGAAGCACATTCAGGCCTATGGTGCAAGAGGAGATATCTTCAGATACAAAGTGGAGAGAAGGTTTCTGAGAAACGACTTTGTGATGTATTCATTCCACTCAGGGAGTTATACCTCTTTTCTCACAAGGCAGTATTTGAACACTGTTCCTGTGAAACCGAAAATGTGATATTTCGGAGCACATTGAGGACTATGGCGAATAGTGAAATATACTGAAATAAAATCGAGGAAGAAGTGTTCCAAGCATCTGCTCTCAGATATGTGCATTCACTTCACAGAAGTAATGCTTTCTCTATGTTGCCCAGTTTCGAAACTCTGTCTTTGAAGGATGTGGGAAGGGATATTTAGTGACACCTGAGGCTTGTGGTGTGCAAGGAAACCTCTTCTGATGAAACCTGTAGAGACACTTTCTGAGCAACTGCTTTGCGATGTGTATATTCCTCTCATAGAGTAAAACCATTCTTTTGATTGAACAGCTTGAAATCACTGTTTTTGTGGAATCTGATTGAGAACATTTGGGAACGATCCTTAGAACATGGAGAAAGAAATATCCTCAGGTAAAATCCAGAAGGAAGCTTTCTGTGAAACTCTCGACTTAATGGCTCTCATTCAATTAATCCCCTCTTTTCATTGAGCAGTTTTCTAACCCTGTGTATGCTTAGCATGTGACGGGATATTCGGGAGCACTTTGAGTCTTACGGTGGAAAAGGAAATCTGTCAGACCAAAATTGGAGAGAAGCTTTCTGAAGAACTGCCTTGTGACGTGTGCATTCCACACACATTGTTATACCTCTCTTCTCATACAGCATCAGGGAAACCCTGTTGGAGAAACAGGTACCATGATATTCAGGAGCATGTTGGTGCCGACGGTGAAAAGGAAAATAGCCTCAGACTAACACTGGAAAAAGCTTTGTAGGAAACTACTCCGTGATATGTGTAATCATCTCACATATATAATGCCTTCTTTATATTATGCAGCTTGGAAATGTCATGGACGGATCCACGAAGGGACCTTCAGGACACATTAAGGACTATGGTGAAAAACGAAATATCTTCAGATCAGAATGGAAAGAAGCTCTCTCTGAATCTGATTTTGCTGTTTATTCATCTCTGATAGATGTAGCTTTCTTGACATTACACAGCTTGGAAACTCCCTCATGGATGGATCCCCGAAGGGATATTTGGGATCATATTTGGGCCTATAGTGAAATAGGAAATATAGTCAGATCAAAACGGGAGAGGAGGTTTCTGACAAACTGATTGGTGATGTGTGCATTCCGCTCAGGGACTTGTAACTTTCTTCTCATAAGGCACAATTTGAACACTGTTCCTGTAAAACCAAAAGAGTGATATTCGGAGAACATTGAAGACTATGGCAAAATTGAAATGTCCAATAAAAAACGGAAAGAAGCACTCAAAGAAACTGCTCTCTGACATGTCCATTTTTACACAGGGTGAAAGCTTACTCTACATTTCCCAGTTTGAAAGCCGGTCTTTGCGGGTTCTGCGAAGGAATAGTAAGTTGGCAACCAGAGGCTTGTTTCAAGGAAGGAATGTCTTCCATCGAATATTTGACAGAAGCTTTCTGTGCAACTCATTTGTGAAGTTTGGGCTCATCTCATAGAGTTAAATCATTCTTTGATTGAGTAGTTTGATATCACTAATTCTGTGGAATTTGAGAAAGGACATTTGGAAACGCTGTTTTGAGTATCTTGAAAAAGAAATAACCTCAGAGAGAAAGCAGAAGATAGCTTTCTGTGAAACTGCTCTGTGTCACGTGATTTCCGCTCACAGAGTTAGCTTCTCTTTTATTTGAGCAGTATCATAACTCTGTTTTTGTTTAGACTGCGAAGGGATATTCAGGAGCGCTTTGAGGCTTATGGTAAAAAAGAAAACGTCTTCAGATAGAAACTGGAGAAAAGTTTTCTGAGGAGCTGCTTTCTGACGTGTACATTCCACTCACAGAATTCAACTCACAGAATGATGTGCATTCCACTCACATAATGACGTGTGCAGTCCACTCACCTTTCTTCTCCTAGAGGATTCTGGAATGCCTTTTGGAGAAAAAGCTACCAAGAGACATTTGGGAGTATAGGGATGGCTATGGTGAAAAAGGATATATTCTCAGACAAAAACTGGAAGGAAGATTTCTGTGAAACTGCTTTGTGTTAAATATATTTATTGATCTCACATAGTTAAAACTTTTCTATATTATGCAGTTTGGAACTCCGTCATGCACGGTTCTGTGAAGGCACATTCGGTAGCACATTCAGGCCTACAGCGAAAGAGGAGATATCTTCAGATAGAAAGTGGATAGAAGCTTTCTGAGAAACGACTTTGAGATGTATACATTCCACTCAGGAAGTTATACCTCTTTTCTCACAAGGCAGTGTTTGAACACTGTTCCTGTGAAACTGAAAAAGTGATAATTCTGAGCGCTTTGAGAAGTATGGCAAAGAGTGAAATATATTGAAATAAAATCGAGGAAGAAGCGTTCCAAGAATCTGCTCTCTGATATGTGCATTCAGTTCACAGAGATAATGCTTACTCTATGTTGCCCAGTTTCGAAACTCTGTCTTTGAAGAATCTGAGAATGCATATTTAGCGACGCCCAGAGGCTTTTGGTGAGCAAGGAAACATCTTCTGATGAAGCATGGGAAATTTACGAGCGACTGCTTGGTGATGTGTATATTCGTCTCATAGAGTTAAACCATTCTTTGGATTGAACAGCTTGAAATCAGTTTTTGTGGAATCTAAGGAAGGATATTTGGGAACGTTCCTTAGAACATGGAGAAAGAAATATCCTCAGGTAAAATCCAGAAGGAAGCTTTCGGTGAATCTCTTCTGTGTCATCTTAATGGCTCTCACTCAGTTAGGCTCTCTTTTCATTGAGCAGTTTTCTAACCCTGTGTATGCTTAGTGTGTGACGGGATATTGGAGCACTTTGAGGCTTACGATGAAAAAGGAAATATGTTCAGACCAAAAGCGGAGAGAAGCTTTCCGAGGAACTGCCTTTTGACGTGTTCAATTCCACCAAATTATACCTCTCTTCTCATACAGCGACGAAGAAACCTCATCGGAGAAACAGGTACCATGAGATATTCAGGAGCATGTTGGTGCCGTGGGTGGAAAGGGAAATAGCCTCACACTAAAACTGGAAAAAACTTTCTAGGAAACTACTCTGTGATATGTGTAATCATCTCACATAGATAAGGTTTCTTTACATTATGCAGGTTGGAAACTGTCATGGACAGATCCACAAAGGCAACTTCGGGAGCACTTTGAGGACTGTGGTGAAAAACGAAATATCTTCACATCAGAACGGGAAAGAAGCTTTCTGTGAATCTGCTTTTTGCTATGTTTATTCATCTCACATAGATTAAGCTTTCTTTACATTACACAGCTTGGAAACTCCCTCATGGATGGATCCAAGAAGTGATATTTAGGATCGCATTTGGGTGTATAGTGAAAAAGGAAAATATAGTCAGATCAAAACGGGAGAGAAGCTTTCTGTGAAAATGCTTGGTGACGTGTGCATTTCACTCAGGGAGCTATAACTTTCTTCTCATTAGGCACAATTTGAACACTGTTCCTGTAAAAGCAAAAGAGTGATATTCGGAGTACATTGAAGACTATGGCAAAATTGAAATGTCCAATAAAAAACAGAAAGAAGCACTCAAAGAAATTGCTCTCTGACATGTCCATTTTTACACAGGGTTAAAGCCTAACCTCCATTGTCCAGGTTGAAAGTCATTTTTGAGGGTTCTGTGAAGGGATAGTAAGTGGCAACCAGAGGCCTGTGTCGAGCAAGGAAATGTCTTCCATCGAATATTTGAGAAAAGTTTCCTGCGCAACTGTTTTGTGAAGTTGGTGCTCATCTCATAGAGTTAATCATTCTTTGATTGAGTTGTTTGAAATCAGTGTATCTGTGGAATCTCTGAAAGGACATTTGGAGACGCTCTTTAGAATATCCTGAAAAAGAAATAACCTCAGAGAGAAACCAGAAGGAAATTTTCTGTGAAACTGCCCTGTGTCACGTGAATTACACTCACACAGTTAAGCTTCTCTTTTCATTGAGCGTATCATAACCTGTTTTTGTTTAGTCTGCGAAGGCATATTCAGGAGCACTATGAGGCTTACGTGAGAAACTAACGTCTTCAGATAGAAACTGGAGAGAAGCTTCCTGAGGAGCTGCTTTGTGACGTGGTGCATTCCACTCACAGAATGACGTGTGCATTCCACTCACCTTTCTTCTCCTAGAGGATTCTGGAATCCCTTTTGGAGAAAAAGCTACCAAGAGACAATCGGGAGTATAGGGATGGCTATGGTGAAAAAGGATATATCCTCATTCAAAAATTGGAAAGAGGATTTCTGTGAAACTGCTTTGTGTTAGATATATTTATTCATCTCACATAGTTTAAACATTTCTTATATTATGCAGTTTGAACAATTGGTCATGCACGGATCCATGAAGGGACATATGGGAGCACATTCAGGCCTATGGTGAAAGAGGAGATATCTTCAGATAAAAAGTGGAGAGAAGCTTTCTGATAAAAGACTTTGTGATGTATGCATTCCAGTAAGGGTTATACCTCTTTTCTCACAAGGCAGTGTTTGAACACTGTTCCTGTGAAACCGAAAATGTGATATTTCGGAGCGCATTGACTATGGCGAATAGTGAAATATACTGAAGTAAAATCGAGGAAGAATCATTCCAAGAATCTGCTCTCTGATATGTGCATTCACTTCACAGAGTTAACACTTACTCTCTGTTGCCCAGTTTCGAAACTGTGTCTTTGAAGAATCTGTGAAGGGATAATTAGTGACGCCTGGAGGCTTGTGGTGAGCAAGGAAATGTCTTCCGATGAAACTTGCAGAGAAACTTTCTGAGCAACTGCTTTGCGATATGTGTATTCGACTCATAGAATTAAACCATTGTTTGTATTGAAGAGCTTGAAATCACTGTATTTTTGGAATCTGAGAAAGGATATTTGGGAACAATTTGTAGAACATGGAGAAAGTAAGATCCTCAGTTAAAATCCAGAAGGAAGCTTTCTGTGAAACTGCTCTGTGTCGTCTTAATGGCTCTCACTCATTTAAGGCCCCCTTTTCATTGAGAAGTTTTCTAACCCAGTGTATGCTTAGAGTGTGAGAGGATATTCGGGATCACTTTGTGGCTTATGACGAAAATGGAAATATGTTTAGACCAAAACTGGAGAGAAGCTCTCTGAGGAACTGCCTTGTGACACGTGCATTCCACTCACAGTGTTATACCTCTCTTCTCATACAGCATTGGGGAAACCATTCTGGATAAACAGGTACCAAGCGATATTCGGGAGCATGTTGATGCCGATGGTGAAAAGGGAAATAGCCTCTGAGAAAAGGTGGAAAGAAGCTTTCTAGGAAACTACTCTTTGATATGTGTAATCATCTCGCATAGATAAAGTTTTCTTTACTATATGCAACTTGGAAACTGTCATGGACGGATCCAGGAAGGGACCTTCAGGAGCACATTCAGGACTATGGTGAGAAAGGAAATCTCTTCAGTTTAAAACTGGAAAGAAGTATTCTGTTTCTGCCTTTTGGTATGTTTATTCATCTCACAGAGATGAAGCTTTCTTTACATTATGTAGCTTGGAAACTCCCTCTCGGATGGATCCACAAAGGTATATTTGGGATCACATTCGGGCCTAAGGTGAAATAGGAAATATAGTCAGATAAAAACTGGAAAGAAGCGTTCTGAGAAACTGCTTGGTGATGTGTGCATTCCACTCAGGGAATTGCAACTTCCTTCTCATAAGCCACAGTTTGAATACTGTTCCTGGAAAAGCAAAAGAGAGATATTCGGAGCACATTGAAGACTATGGCAAAAAGTGAAATGTCGTCCAATAAAAAACAGAAAGAAGCATTCGAAGAAAGTGCTCTCTGACATGTCCATCTTTCACAGGGTAAAAGCTTACTCTCCATTTCCCAGCTTGAAGTTGGTCTTTGAGGGTTCTGCGAAGGGATAGTAAGTGGTAACCGGAGGCCTGTGTCGAGCAAGGAAATGTCTTCCATCGAATATTTGGGAGAAGCTTTTGGCGCAACACTTTTGTGAGGTTTGCACTCATCTCATAGAGTTAAATCATTCTTTGGATTGAGTAGTTTGAAATCACTCTTTCTGTGGAATCTGAGAAAGGACATTGGGAACGCTCTTTAGAATATGCTGAAAAAAAGCTGGGCGCGGTGGCTCAAGCCTGTAATCCCAGCACTTGGGAGGCTGAGACGGGCGGATCACGAGGTCAGGAGATTGAGACCATCCTGGCTAACACGGTGAAACCCCGTCTCTACTAAAAAAATACAAAAAGCTAGCTGGGCGAGGTGCGGACATCTGTAGTCCCAGCTACTGGGGAGGCTGAGGCAGGAGAATAGCGTAAACCTGGGAGCGGAGCTTGCAGTGAGCTGAGATCCGGCCACTGCACTCCAGCCCGGGCGACAGAGCGAGACTCCATCTCAAAAAAAAAAAAAAAAAAAAAAAGAATATGCTGAAAAAGAATTAACCTCAGAGAGAAAGCAGAAGGAAGCTTTCTGTGAAACTGCTATTTGTCACGTGAATTCTACTCACACAGTTAAGCTTCTCTTTTCATTGAGCAGTATCATAACAGTTTTTGTTTAGTCTGCGAAGGGATATTCAGGAGTTCTTTGAGGCTTACGGTGAGAAAGGAAATGTCTTCAGATAGAAACTGTAGAGAAGCTTTCTGAAGAGCTGCTTTGTGATGTGTGCATGTGACTCACAGAATTCCACTCACAGAATGATGTGTGCATTCCACTCACAGAATGACGTGTGCATTCCACTCACCTTTCTTCTCCTAGAGGATTCCGGAATCCCTTTTGGAGAAAAAGCTACCAAGAGACATTCAGGAGTATAGGGATGGCTATGGTGAAAAAGAAAATATCCTCAGACAAAACCTGGAAAAAAGATTTCTGTGAACTGCTTTGTGTTAGATATATTTATTCTTCTCGCATAATTAAAACTTTTCTTATATTACGCAGCTTGAAACTCCATCATCCATGGATCCACGAAGGGACATTCAGGAGCACATTCAGGCCTATGGTGAAAGGGGAGTTATCTTCAGATAAAAAGTGGAGAGAAGCTTCCTATGAAACGAATTGTGATGTATGCATTCCACAGAGGGAGTTATACCACTTTTCTCACAAGGCAGTGTTTGAACACTGTTCCTGTGAAACTGAAAATGTGATACCTCGAGTGCATTGAGGATTATGGCGAATAGTGAAATACACTGAAATAAAATCGAGGAAGAAGCGTTCCAAGAACCTGCTCTCTGATATGTGCATTCACTTAACAGAGTTAATGCTTACTCTATGTTTCCCAGTTTCAAAACTCTGTCTTTGGAGAATCTGTGAAGGGATATTTAGTGACGCCCAGAGGCTTGTGGTGAGCAAGGAAACGTCTTCCAATGAAACCTGCAGAGAAACTTTCTGACCAACTGTTTTGCCATGTGTGTATTCGTCTCATAGCGTTAACCGTTCTTTGGATTGAACAGCTTGAAATCACTGTTTTTGTGGAATCTGAGGAAGGACATTTGGGAACGATCCTTAGAACATGGAGAAAGAAATATTCTCAGGTAACATCCAGAAGGAAGTTTTCTGTGAAACTGCTCTGTGTCGTATTAATGACTCTCACTCACTTAAGCCCCTCTTTTCCTTGAGCAGTTTTCTAACCCTGTGTAGCTTAGTGTGTATTGGGATATTTGGGAGCACTTTGAGGCTTACGATGAAAAAGGAAATATGTTAAAATCAAAACTGGAGAGAAGCTTTCGGAGGAACCGCCCTGTGATGCGTGCATTCCACTCACAGTGTTATACCTATCTTCACATACAGCGTCAGGGAAACCCTTTTGGAGAAACAGGTTCCAAGTGATATTCGGGAGCATGTTGATGCCGATGGTGAAAAGGGAAATAGCCTCACACTAACACTGGAAAAAGCTTTCTGGAAACTACTCTGTGATATGTGTAATCATCTCACATACATAACACTTTCTTTACATTATGCAGCCTGTAAACTGTCATGGACGGATTCAGGAAAGGACCTTCGGGAGCACTTTGTACACTGCGGTGAAAAACGATATATCTTCAGTTAAAAACTGGAAAGAAGCTTTCTCTGAATCTGCTTTTTGCTATGTTTATTCATCTCACATAGATGAAGCTTTCTTTACAATACACAGCTTGGAAACTCCCTCGTGGATGGATCCACCAAGGATGTTTGGAATCACATTCGGGCCTATAGTGAAATAGGAAATATAATCAGATAGAAACGGGAGAGAAGCTTTCTGTGAAACTGTTCGGTGACGTGTGCATTCCACTCAGGGAGTTATAACTTTCTCCTCATAAGGCACAATTTGAACACTCCTGCTGTAAAACCAAAAGAATTATATTTGGAGCACATTGACTACTATGGCAAAATTGAAATGTCCAGTAAAAAACAGAAAGAAGCACTCGAAGAAACTGCTCTCTGACATGCACATTTTTACAGAGGGTTAAATCTTACTCTACATTTCCCAGTTTGGCTTAAAGCTTACTCTACATTTCCCAGGTTGAAAGTCGGTCTTTGAGGGTTCTGCGAAGGGATAGTAAGTGGCAAACGGAGGCCTGTGTCAAGCAAGGAAATGTGTTCCATCGAATATTTGAGAGAAGCTTCCTGGGCAACACTTTTGTGAAGTTTGTGTTCATCTCATAGAGTTAAATCATTTTTTGGACTGAGTAGTTTAAAATCACTGTTTCTGTGGAATCTGAGAAAGGACATTTGGAAACGCTCTTTAGAATACCCTGAAAAAGAAATAACCACAGAGAGAAACCAGAAGGAAGCTTTCTGTGAAACTGCTCTATGCATGTGAATTCCGCTCACACAGTTAAGCTTCTCTTTTCATTGAGCAGTATCATAACACTGTTTTTGTTTAGACTTTGAAGGGATATTCAGGAGCCCATTTAGGCTTACGGTGAGAAAGAAAACCTCTTCAGATAGAAAATGGAGAGAAGCTTTCTGAGGAGATGCTTGTGATGTATGCATTCCACTCACAGAATTCCACTCACAGAATGACGTGTGCATTCCACTCACCTTTCTTCTCCTAGAGGATTCTGGAATCCCTTTTGGAGAAAAAGCTACCAACAGACATTCGGGGTATAGGGATGGCTATGGTGAAAAAGGAAATATCCTCAAACAAAAACTGGAAAGAAGATTTATGTGAAACTGCTTTGTTTTGGATATATTATTCATCTCGAATAGTTAAAACTTTTCTCATATCACTCAGTTTGGAATCTCCGACATGCATGGATCAGTGAAGGGACATTCGGGAGCACATTCAGGCTTACAGTTACAGAGCAGATATCTTCAGATAAAACGTGAAGAGAAGCTGTCTGAGAAACGACTTTGTGATGTGTGCATTCCACTCAGGGAATTATGATTCTTTTCTCACAAGGCAGTGTTTGAACACTGTTGCTGTGAAACCGAAAATGTGATAATTCAGAGCACATTGAGGACTATGGTGAATAGGGAAATATACCGAAATTAAATCGAGGAAGAAGTGTTCCAAGAATCTGATCTCTGATATACGCATTCACATCACAGAGTTAATGCTTACTCTATGTTGTCCAGTTTCAAAACTCTGTCTTTGAAGAATCTGTAAAGGGATACTTAGTGACGCCCGGAGGCGTCTGGTGAGCAAGGAAACGTCTTCCGTTGAAACCTGCAGGAAAGTTTCTGAGCAACTGCTTTGCGATGTGTGTATTCACATACATTCATATAGAGTTAAACCGTTCTTTGGATTGAACAGCTTGAAATCACTGTTTTTGTGGAATCTGAGGAAGGACATTTGGAACGATCCTTAGTACATGGAGAAAGAAATATTCTTAGGTAAAATCCAGATGGAAGCCTTCTGTGAAACTGCTCTGTGTCGTCTTAATGACTCTCACTCAGTTAAGCCTCTCTTTTCATTAGCAGTTTTCAAACCCTGTGTATGCTTAGCGTGTGACGGGATATTCAGGAGCACTTTGAGGCTTACGGTGAAAAAGGAATCTGTTCAGACCAAAACTGGAGAGAAGCATTCCAAGGAACTGCCTTGTGATGTGAGCATTCCACTTACAGTGTTATATGTCTCTTCTCATACGGTGTCGGGGAAACCCTTTTGGAGAAACTGATACCAAGTGATATTCGGGAGCATGTTGGTGCCGATGGTGAAAAAGGAAATAGCCCCAGGCAAAAACCGGAAAAAGCTTTCTGGAAACTACTCTGTGATATGTGTAATCATCACACATAGATATTGGTTTCTTTACATGACACAGCTTGGAAACTATCATGGAAGGATCCACAAAGGGACCTTCGGGAGCACTTTGAGGACTATGGTGAAAAACGAAATATCTTCAGATTAGAACGGGAAAGACGCTTTCTGTGAATCTGTTTTTGCCATGTTTATTCATCTCACATACGTGAAGCTTTCTTTACATTACACAGCTTGGAAACTCCCTCGTGGATGAATCTGTGAAGGGATATTTGAGATCACATTCAGGCCTATAGTGAAATAGGGAATATAGTCAGATCAAAATGGGAGAGAAGCTTTCTGAGAAACTGCTTGGTGACGTGTGCATTCCACTTAGGGAGTTATAAGTTTCTTCTCATAAGGCACAGTTTGAACACTGATCTTGTAAAACAAAAAGAGTGATATTTGGAGCACATTGAAGACTATGGCAGAATTGAAATGTCCAATAAAAAACGGAAGGAAGCACTCGAAGAAACTGCTCCCTGACACGTCCATTTTTACACAGGGTGAAAGCTTATTCTACATTTCCCAGTTTTAAATTCTGTCTTTGAGGGTTCTGTGAAGGGATAGTAACTGGCAACCGGAGGCCTGTGTCCAGCAAGGAAGTATATTCCATCGAATATTTGAGAGAAGGTTTCTACGCAACACTTTTGTCAAGTTTGTGCTCATCTCATAGAGCTAAATCATTCTTTTGACTGAGTAGTTTGAAATCACTGCTTCTGTGGAATCTGTGAAAGGACACTTGGAAACGCTCTTTAGAATATCCTGAAAAAGAAATAACCTCAGAGAGAAACCAGAAGGAAGCTTTCTGTGAAACTGCTCTGTGTCACGAGAATTCTGCTCACAAAGCTAAGCTTCAATTTTCATTGAGCAGTATCATAACACTGTTTTTGTTTAGTCTGTGAAGGGATATTCAGGAGCGCATTGAGGCTTACAGTGAGAAAGGAAACGTCTTCATATAGAAAGTGGAGAGAAGCTTTCTGAGGAGCTGCTTTGTGACGTGTGCATTCCACTCACAGGATTCCACTCACAGAATGACGTGTGAATTCCACTCACTTTCTTCTCCTAGAGGATTCCGGAATCCCTTTTGGAGAAAAACCTACCAAGAGACATTTGGGAGTACAGGGATGGCTATGGTTAAAAAGGAAATATCCTCAGACAAAAACTGGAAAGACGATTTCTGTGAAACTGCTCTGTGTCACGTGAATTCCGCTCACACAGTTAAGCTTCTCTTTTCATTACCAGTATCATAACACCATTTTTGTTTAGTCTGTGAAGGGATATTCAAGAGTGCTTTGAGGCTTACGGTGAGAAAGGAAACCTCTATAGATAGAAACTGGAGAGAAGCTTTCTGAGGAGCTGATTTGTGATGTATGCATTACACTCACAGAATGACGTGTGCATTCCACTCACAGAATAACATGAGTATTCCACTCAACTTTCTTCTCCTAGAGAATTCCGGAATCTCTTTTGCAGAAGAAGCTAGTAAGAGGCATTCGGGAGTATATGGTTGGCTATGGTGAAAAAGAAAATATCCTCAGACAAAAAATGGAAAGATTTCTGTGAAACTACTTTGTGTTAGATATATTTATTCATCTCGCATAGTTAAAACTTTTTTTATATTACGCAGTTTGGAAACTCTGTCATGCACGGATCCGTGAAGGGACATTCAGGAGCACATTCAGGCCTACAGTGAAAGAGGAGATATCTTCAGATAAAAAGTGGAGAGAAAATTTCTGAGAAACGACTTTGTGATGTATGCATGCCACTCAGGGAGTTATACCTCTTTTCTCACAAAGCAGTGTTTGAACACCGTTCCTGTGCAACCGAAAAAGTGATATTTCGGAGTGCATTGAGGACTATGGCGAATAGTGAAATACACTGAAATAAAATCGAGGAAGAAGCGTTCCAAGAATTTGCTCTCTGATATGTGCATTCACTTCACAAACTTACTGCTTACTCTATGTTGCCAAGTTTCGAATCTCTGTCTTTGAAGGATCTGTGAAGGGATATTTAGTGATGCCGAGGCTTGTGGTGAGCGAGGAAACATCTTCCGATGAAACCTGCAGAGAAACTTTCTGAGCAACTGCTCTGTGATGTTTGTATTCGTCTCATAGAGTTAAACTGTTCTTTGGATTGAACAGCTTGAAATCACTGTTTTTTCTCAAATCTGAGGAAGGACATTTGGGAACAATCCTTGGAACATGGAGAAAGAAATATCCTCAGGTAAAATCGAGATGGAAGCCTTCTGTGAAACTGCTCTGTGTCGTCTTAATGGCTCTCACTCAGTTAAGCCACTTTTCATTGGGCAGTTTTCCAACCCTGTGTATGCTTACCATGTGACGGGACATTCGGGAGCACTTTGAGGCTTACGGTGAAAAAGGAAATATGTTCAGACCAAACCTGGAGACAAGCTTTCCGAGGAACTGCCTTGTGACGTGTGCATTCCAATCACAATGTTATACCTCTCTTCTCATACAGCGTCGGGGAAACCCTTTTGAGAAACAGGTAGGTACTATGTGATATTCGGGATCATGTGGGTGCATGGTGAAAAGGGAAATAGTCTCAGACTGAAACAGATAAAAGCTTTCTAGGAAATTCTGTAATATGTGTAATCCTCTCACATAGATAATGCTTTCATTACATTATGCAGCTTGGAAACTGTCATGGACGGATCCACGAAGGCACCTTGGGGAGCACTTTGAGGACTATGGTGAAAAACGAAATATCTTCAGATTAGAACGCTAAAAAAGGATTCTGTGAATCTGCATTTTGCTATGTTTATTCATACCAAATTGATGAAGCTTTCTTTACATTACACATCTTGGAAACTCCCTCATGAATGGATCCATGAAGGGATATTTGGGATCACATTCGGCCTATAGTGAAATAGGAAATAGAGTCCGCCAAAACGGAAGAGAAACTTCTGATAAACTACTTGTTGACGTGTGCATTCCACTCAGGGAGTTATAACTTTCTTCTCATAAGGCACAATTTGAACACTGTTCCTGTAAAACCAAAAGAGTGATATTCGGACACATTGAACACTATGGCAAAATTGAAATGTCCAATAAAAAACAAACAGAAACACTCGAAGAAACTCCTCTCTGACATGACCATGTTTACACAGGTTGAAAGCTTACTCTACATTTCCCAGTTTAAAAGTCGGTCTTTGAGGGTTCTCTGAAGGGTTAGTAAGTGGCAACCGGAGGCCTGTATCAAGCAAGAAAACGTCTTCCATCGAATATTTGAGAGAAGCTTTCTGCGCAACTCTTTTGTGAAGTTTCTGCTCATCTCAAAGAGTTGAATCATTCCTGGATTGAGTAGTTTGAAATCACTGTTTCTGTGGAATCTGTGAAAGAACATTTGGAAACGCTCTTTAGAATGTCCTGAAAAGAATAACCTCAGAGAGAAACCGAAGGAAGCTTTATGTGAAAATGTTCTGTGTCATGTGACTCCCACTCACACAGTTAAGCTTCTCTTTTCATTGAGCAGTATCATAACACTTTTTGTTTAGTCTGCGAAGGGATATTCAGGAGCACTTTGAGGCCCATTGTGAAAAAGGAAACATCTTCAAATCGAAACTGGAGAGAAGCTTCCTGAGGAGCTGCTTTGTGACGTGTGCATTCCGATCACAGAATTCCACTCACAGATTGACGTGTGCATTCCACTCACAGAATGACGTGTGCATTCCAGTCACCTTTCTTCTCCTAGAGGATTCTGGAATTCCTTTTGGAGAAAAAGCTACCAGAGACTTTCGGGAGTATAGGGATGGCTATAGTGAAAAAGGAAATATCCTCAGAGAAAAACTGAAAGAAGATTTCTGTGAAACTGCTTTGTGTTAGATATATTTATTCATCACGCATAGTTAAAACTTTTTTATATTACACAGTTTGGAAAACCCATAATTCACGGATCGGTGAAGGGACATTCAGGAGCACATTCCGCTTACGGTGAAGGAGGACATATCTTCAGATAAAAAGTGGAGAGAAGCTTTCTGAGAAACGACTTTTGATGTATGCATTCCACTCATCGAGGTATACCTCTTTTCTCACAAGGCAGTGTTTGAACATTTTTCTGTGAAACCGAAAAAGTGATATTTCGCAGCGCACTGAGGACTACAGCAAATAGTGAAATATACTGAAATAAAACCGAGGAAGATCGTTCCAAGAAGCTGCTCTCTGATATGCGCATTCACTTCACAGAGTTAATGCTTACTATATGTTGCCCAGTTTTGAAACTCTGTCTTTGAAGGACTTGTAAATTGATATTTAGTGACACCCGGAGGCTTGTGGTGAGCAAGGAAACGTCTTCCGTTGAAACCTGCAGAAAAACTTTCTGAGCAACTGCTTTGCGATGTGTGTATTCGTCTCATAGAGTTAAAACATTCTTTGGATTGAACAGCTTGAAATCACTGTTTTTGTGGAATCTTAGGAGGGAAAACTGGGAACCATCCTTAGAACATGGAGAAAGAAATATCCTCAGGTAAAATCCAGAAAGAAGCCTTCTGTGAAACTGCTCTGTGTTATCTTAATGGCTCTCACTCAGTTAAGCCCCTCGTTTCATTGAGCAGTTTTCTAACCCTGTGTATGCTTAGATGTGATAGGATATTCGGGAGCACTTTGATGCTTACGGTGAAAAAGGACATAAATTAAAACACAACTGGAGAGAAGCTTTCCGAGGAACTGCCTTGTGACGTGTGCATTCCACTCACAGGTTATACCTCACTTCTCAAACAGTGTCGGGGAAACCCTTTTGGAGAAACAAGTACAAGTGATATTCAGGAGCATGTTGGTGCCAATGGTGAAAAGGGAAATAGCCTCTGACTAAAACTGGAAAAAGCTTTCTAGGAAACAACTCTGTGATATGTGTAATCATCTCACATAGATAATGCCTTATTACATTATGCAGCTTGGAAACTGTCATGGATGGCTCCATCGGGAGCACTTTGAGGAGTATGGTGAAAAACGAAAAATCTTCAGATCAGAAAGGGACAGAAGCTTTCTGTGAATCTGCTTTTTGCTATGTTTATTCATCTCACATACATGAAGTTTACTTTACATTACAAAGCTTGGAAACTCCCTCGTGGATGGATCCGTGAAGGGATACTTGGGATCACATTCTGGCCTATAGTGAAATAGGAAATAGAGTCAGATAAAAACGGGAGAGAAGCTTTCTGGGAAACTGCTTGGGGACGTGCACATTCCACTTAGGGAGTTATGACTTTCCTTCTCATAAGCACAATTTGAACACTTCCTGTAAAACCAAAAGAGTGATATTCGGAGCACATTGAAGACTATGGCAAAATTGAAATGTCCAATAAAAAACAAAAAGAAGCACTCGAAGAAACTGCTCTCTGACATGCCCGTTTTTACACAGGGTTAAAGCTTACTCTGCATTTCCCACTTTGAAAGTCTGTGTTTGAGGGTTCTGTGAAGGGACAGTAAGTGGCAACCGGAGGCCTGTGTCAAGCAAGGAAATGTCTTCCACTGTATGTTGAGAGAAGCTTTCTGCCCAACTGTTTTGTGAAGTTGTGTTCATCTCACAGAGTTAAATCATTCTTGGATTGAGTAGTTGAAATCACTGTTTCTGTGGAGTCTGAGAAAGGACATTTGGAAACGCTCTCTAGAATATCCTAAAAAAAAAAAAAAATAACCTTAGAGAGAAACCAGAAGGAAGCTTTCTGTGAAACTGCTCTGTGTCACGTGAATTCCACTCACACAGTTAAGCTTCTCTTTTCATTGAGCAGTATCATAACCTGTTTTTGTTTAGTCTGCGAAGGCATATTCCTGAGTGCTTTGAGGCTTATGGTGAGAAAGGAAACGTCTTCAGATAGAAATTGGAGAGAAGCTTTCTGAGGAGCTGCTTTGTGACGTGTGCATTGCACTCACAGAATTCCACTCACAGATTGACGTGTGCATTCCACTCACAGAATGACGTGTGCATTCCACTCACCTTTCTTCTGCTACAGAATTCTGGAATCCCTTTGGAGAAGAAGCTTCCAAGAGACATTCGGGAGTATAGGGATGGCTATGGTGAAAGAGAAAATATCCTCCGATATACATGGAAAGAAGATTTGTGTGAAACTGCTTTGTGTTAGATATATTAATTCACCTCACATAGTTAAACTAGTCTTATATTGCACAGTTTGGAAACTCCTTCATGCAGGGATTGGCAAGGGGACATTCGGAAGTACATTCAGTCCTATGGTGAAAGAGGAGATATCTTCAGCTAAAAAGTGGAGAGAAGCTTTCTGAGAAACGACTTTGTGATGTATGCACTCCACTCAGGGAGTTATACATCTTTCCTCACAACGCAGTGTTTGAACACTGTTCCTATGAAACCGAAACAGTGATATTTCCGAGCCATTGAGGACTATGGCGAATAGTGAAATATACGGAATAAAATAGAGGAAGAAGCGTTCCAAGAATCTGATCTCTGATATGTGCATTCAGTTCACAGAGTTACTGCTTACTCTATGTTGCCCAGTTTTGAAACTCTGTCTTTGAAGTATCCGTGAAGGGATATTAGTGACGCCCACAGGCTTGTGGTGAGCAAGGAAACGTCTTCCGATGAAACCTGCAGAGAATTTTTCTGAGCAATTGCTTTGCGATGTGTGTATTCGTCTCATAGAGTTAAACCTTTCTTTGGATTGAACAGCTTGAAATCACTGTTTTTGTGGAATCTGAGGAAGGACATTTGGGAACGATCCTGTGAACATGGAGAAAGAAACTTCCTCAGGTAAAATCCAGAAGGAAACTTTCTGTGAAACTGCTCTGTGTCGTCTTAATGGCTCTCACTCACTTAAGCCCCTCTTTTCATTGAGCAGTTTTCTAACCCTGTGTATTCTTCGCGTGTGACGTGATATTCGGGAGTACTTTGAGGCTTATAGTCATAAAGGAAATATGTTCAGACCAAAAGTGGAGAGAAACTTTCCGAGGAACTGCCTTGTGACGTGTGTATTCCACTCACAGTGTGATATCTCTCTTCCAATACAGCATCGGCACAACACTTTTGGAGAAACTGGTACCAAGTGATATTCGGGAACATGTTGATGCCGATGGTGAAAAGGCAAATAGACTCAGACTAAAACTGGAAAAAGCTTTGTAGGAAACTACTCTGTGATATGTGTACTCGTCTCTCATAGATAATGCTTTCTTTACATTACACAGCTTGGAAACTGTCATGGACGGATCCACGAAGGGACCTTTTGGAGCACTTTGAGGACTATGGTGAAAATCAAAATATCTTCAGATGAAAACGGGAAAGAAGCTTTCTGTGAATCTGCTTTTTGCTGTGTTTATTAATCTCACATACATGAAGCTTTCTTTACATTACACAGCTTGGAAACTCCCTCGTGGATGGATCCATGAAGGGATGTTTGGGATGACATTCGGGCCTATAGTGAAATTGGAAATATAATCAGATAAAAATGTGAGAGAAGCTTTCTGTGAAACTGTTCGGTGACGTGTGCATTCCACTCAGGGAGTGATAACTTTCTCCTCATAAGGCACAATTTGAACACTCCTTCCGTAAAACCAAAAGAATGATATTCGGAGAACATTGAGTACTATGGCAAAATTGCAATGTCCAGTAAAAAACAGAAAGAAGCACTCGAAGAAACTGCTCTCTGACATGTCCATTTTTGCAGAGGGTTAAAGCTTACTCTACATTTCCCAGTTTGAATGTCGGTCTTTGAGGGTTCTGCAAAGGGATAGTAAGTGTCAACCTGGCAACCGGAGGCCTGTGTTGAGCAAGGAAATGTCTTCCATCGAAAATTGGAGAGAAGCTTTCTGCACAACTACTTTGTAAAGTTTGTGCTCATCTCATAGAGTTAAATCATTCCTTGGATTGAGTAGTTTAAAATCACTGTTTCTGGGGAATCTGAGAAAGGACATTTGGAAACGCTCTTTAGAATATCCTGAAAAAGAAATTACCTCAGAGAGAAACCAGAAGGAAGCTTTCTGTGTAACTGCTCTGTGTCATGTGAATTCAGCTCACACAATTAAGCTTCTGTTTTCATTGAGCAGTATCACCACACTGTTTTTGTATAGTCTGCAAAGGGATATTCAGGAGAACTTTGAGGCTTACGGTGAGAAAGGAAACCTCTCCAGATAGAAACTGGAGAGAAGCTTTCTGAGGAGCTGCTTTGAGACGTGTGGATTCCACTCAAAGAATTCCACTCACAGAATGACGCGTGCATTCCATGCAAAGAAAGAGGTGTGAATTCCACTCACCTTTCTTCTGCTACAGGATTCCAGAAACCCTTTTGGAGAAAAAGCTACCAAGAGACATTTGGGAGTATAGGGATAGCAATGGTGAAAAAGGAAATATCCTCAGGAAAAAACTGGAAAGATTTCGGTGAAACTGCTTTGTGTTAGATATATTTATTCATCTCACATAGTTAAAACTTTTCTTACATTACACAATTTGCAAACTCCGTCATGCAAGGATCCGCAAAGGAACATTCGGGAGCACATTCAGGGATACAGTGAAAGATGAGATATCTTCAGATAAAAAGTGGAGAGAAGCTTTCTGAGAAACGACTTTGTGATGTATGCATTCCACTCAGGGAGTTATTCCTCTTCTCTCACAAGGCAGTGTTTCAACACTGTTTCTGCAAAACCGAAAAAGTGATATTTCAGAGCACATTGAGGACTATGGCGCATAGTGAAATATACTGAAATAAAATCGAGGAAGAAGCGTTCCAGTAATCTGCTCTCTGGTATGCGCTTTCACTTCACAGAGTTAATGCTTGCACTATGTTGCCCAGTTTCGAAAATCTGTCCTTGAAGGATCTGTGAAGGGATATTAATGATGCCCAGAGGCTTGTGGTGAGCAAGGAAACGTCTTCCGATGAAACCTGCAAACAATTTTCTGAGCAACTGCTTTGCAAAGTGTGTATTCATCTCATACAGTTGAACCGATTTTTGGATTGAACAGCTTGAAATCACTGTTTTTGTGGAATCTGAGGGAGGACATTTGGGAATGATCCTTAGAACGTGGAGAAAGAAATATCCTCAGGTAAAATCCAGAAGGAAGCTTTCTGTGAAACTGCTTTGTGTCTACTTAATGGCTCTCACTCAGTTAACTCCCTCTTTCATTTAGCAGTTTTCTTTTTTTTTTTTTTTTTTTTTTTTGAGACCGAGTCTCGCTCTGTCACCCAGGCTGGAGTGCAGTGGCGCGATCTGGCTCACTGCAAGCTCACCTCCCGGGTTCGCCATTCTCCTGCCTCAGCCTCCCGAGTAGCTGGGACTACAGGCGCCCGCCATCTCGCCGGCTAGTTTTTTGTATTTTTAGTAGAGAGGGGTTCACCGTGTAGACCAGGATGGTCTCGATCTCCTGACCTCGTGATCCACCCGTCTCGGCCTCCCAAAGTGCTGGCATTTAGCAATTTTCTAACCCTGTGTACGCTTAGCTTGTGATGGATATTCGGGAGCACTTTGAGGCTTACGGTGGAAAAGGAAATCTGTTCAGACCAAAACTGGAGAGAAGCTTTCTGAAGAATTGCTTGTGACGTGTGTATTCTACTCACAGTGTTATACCTCTCTTCTCATACAGCGTCGGGGAAACCCTTTTGGAGGAACAGGTACGAAGTGATATTGGGGAGCATGTTGGTGCCGATGGTGAAAAGGGAAATAGCCTCAGACTAAAAATGGAAAAACCTTTCTAGGAAGTACTCTGTGATATGTGTAATCATCTCACATAGATAATGCATTCTTTACATTACCAGCTTTGGAAACTGTCATGGACGGATCCAGGAAGGGACCTTCGGGAGCACTTTGATGACTATGGTGAAAAACGAAATACCTTCAGTTTAGAATGGGAAGGAAGCTTTCTGCGAATCTGCTTTTTGCGATGTTTATTCATCTCATAGATGAAGCTTTCTTTACATTACAAAGCTTGGAAACTCCCTCGTGGATGGAACTACCAAGAGATATTAGGGATCACATTCGGTCCTATAGTGAAATAGAAAATACAGTCAGATCAAAACGGGAGAGAAGCTTTCTGAGAAGCTGTTAATGATGTATGCATTCCACTCAGGGAGTTATAACTATCTGCTCATAAGGCACAATTGAACACTGTTCCTGTAAAACCAAAAGAGTGATATTCAGAGCACATTGAAGACTGTGGCAAAATTGAAATGTCCAATACAAAACAGAAAGAAGCACAGGAAGAAACTGCTCTCTGACATGTCCATATTTACAAAGGGTTAAAGCTTACTCTACATTTCCCAGTTTGAAAGTCGGTCTTTGAGAGTTCTGTGAAGGGATAGTAAGTGGCAACCAGAGGCCTGTGTCGAGCAAGGAAATGTCTTCCATCGAATATTTGAGAGAAGTTTTCTGCGCAACTCTTTTGTGAAGTTTGTGTTCATCTCAGAGAGTTAAATCATTCTTTGGATTGAGTAGTTTGAAATCACTGTTTCTGTGGAATCTGAGAAAAGACATTTGGAAACGCTCTTTAGAATATCTTGAAAAAGAAATAACCTCAGAGAGAAACCAGAAGGAAGCTTTCTGTGAAACTTCAGTGTGTCACGTGAATTCCGCTCACACAGTTAAGCTTCTCTTTTCATTGAGCAGTATCATAACATAGTTTTTGTTTAGTCTGCGAGGTGATATTCAGGAGTGCATTGAGGCTTATGGTCAGAAAGGAAACGTCTTCAGATAGAAAATGGAGAGAAGCTTTCTGAGGAGCTGCTTTGTGACGTGTGCACTCCACTCACAGAATGCCGTGTACATTCCACTCACCTGTCTTCTGCTAGAGGATTCCTGAATCCCTTTTGGAGAAAAAGCTACCAAAAGACATTCGGGAGTATAATTATAGCTATCATGAAAAAGGAAATATCCTCAGACAAAAACTGGAAAGAAGATTTCTGTGAAACTGCTTTGTGTTAGATATATTTATTCATCTCGCATAGTTAAAACATTTTATTTCGCAGGTTGGAAACTGCGTCACGCACGGATCCGTGAAGGGACATTCGGGAACACATTCAGGCCTGTGGTGAAAGAGGAGATATCTTCAGATAAAAAGTAGATCAAGCTTTCAGAGAAACGACTTTATGGTGTATGCATTCCACTCAGGGTGTTATAACCCTTTTCACACAAGGCAGTGTTTGAACACCTTTCTTGTTAAACTGAAAAGGTGATATTTTGGAGTGCATTGCGCACCTTTGCAAATAGTGAAATATACTGAAATAAAATCGAGGAGGAAGTGTTCCAAGAATCTGCTCTCTGATACGTGCAATCACTTCTCGGAGTTAATGCTTACTCTATGTTGCCCAGTTTCGAAACTGTGTTTGAAGGACCTGTGAAGGGATATTTAGTGACGCCAGAGGCTTGTAGTGAGGAAGGGAACGTCTTCTGATACCTGCAGAGAAACTTTCTGCGCAACTGTTTTGAGATGTGTATTAGTCTCAAAGTTAAACCGTTCTTTGGATTGAACAGCTTGAAATCACTGTTTTTGTGGAATCTGAGGGAGAACATTTGGGAACGATCCTTAGAACATGGAGAAAGAAATATCCTCAGGTAACATCCAGAAGAAAGTTTTCTGTGAAACTGCTCTGTGTCGTATTAATGACTCTCACTCAGTTAAGCCCCTCTTTTCCTTGAGTAGTTTTCTAACCCTGTGTATTTTTAGCGTGTGACGGGATATTCGGAGCACTTTGAGCCTTACGGTGAAAAATGAAATGTGTTCAGACCAAAATGGAGAGAAGCTTTCCGAGGAACTACCCTGTGATGTGTGCATTCCACTCACGGTGTTATATGTCTCTTCTCATACAGCATCGGGGAAACCCTGTTCGAGAAACAGGTACCGAGTGATATTCGGGGGCATGTTGGTGCCGATGGTGAAAAGGGAAATAGCCTCAGACTAACACTGGAAAAAGCTTTCTAGGAAACTACTCGGTAATATGTGTTATCATCTCACATCTCACTTTGTTTACATTATGCAGGTTGGAAACTGTCATGGACAAAATCACGAAGGGACCTTCGGGAGAACTTTGAAGACTATGGTGAAAAACGAAATATCTTCAGATTAGAACGGGAAAGAAGCTTTCTGTGAATTTGCCTTTTCTATGTTTTTTCATCTCACATAGATGAAGCTTTCAATACATTACACAGCTTGGAAACTCCGTCGTGGATGGATCTGCAAAAGGATATTTGGGATCACATTCGGCCCTATAGTGAAAGAGGAAATATAGTCAGATCAAAACGGGAGAGAAGCTTTCTGAGAAACTGTTTGGTGACGTGTGCATTCTGCTCAGGGAGTATAGCTTTCTTCTCATAAGGCGAAATTTGAACACTCTTCCTGTAAATCCAAAAGAGTGATATTCGGAGCACATTGAAGACTATAGCAACATTCAAATGTCCAATAAAAACAGAAAAAACACTCGAAGAAATTGCTCTCTGACATGTTCCTTTTTACACAGGGTTAAAGCCTACTCTACATTTCCCAGTTTGAAAGTCGGTCTTTGAGGGTTTGCGAAGGGATAGTAAGTGGCAACCAAAGGTCTGTGTCAAGCAAGGAAGTGTCTTCCATCCAATATTTGAGAGAAGCTTTCTGCGCAACACTTTTGTGAAGTTTCTGCTCATCCCATAGAGTTAAATCATTCTTTGGATTCAGAAGTTTGAAATCACTGTTTGTGTGGAATCTGAAAAAGGACATTGGAAATGCTCTTTAGAATATCCTGAAAAAGAAATAACCTCAGAGAGAAACCAGAAGGAAGCTTTCTGTGAAACAGCTCTGTGTCACGTGAATTCCGCTCACACAGTTAAGATTCCCTATTCATTGAGCAGTATCATAACACTGTTTTTGTTTAGTCTGTGAATGGATATTCAGGAGCGTTTGAGGCTTACAGTGAGAAAGAAAACGTCTTCAGATAGAAACTGAAGAGAAGCTTTCTGAGGGGCTGCTTTGTGAAGTGTGCATTCCACTCACAGAATGACGTGTGCATTCCACTCAGGAATGACATGTGCATTCCACTCACCTGTCTTCTGCTAGAGGATTCGGAATCCCTTTTGGAGAAGAAGCTACCAAGAGGCATTCGTGAGTATAGGGATGGCTATGGTGAAAAAGGAAATATCCTCAGACAAAAACTTTAAAGAAGATTTCTGTGAAACTGCTTTGTGTTAGGTATATTTATTCATATCGCAGAGTTAAAACTTTTCTTATATTATGCAGTTTGGAAACTGCATCATGCACGGATGCGCGAAGGGACGTTCGAGAGCACATTCAGGTCTACGGTGAAAGAGGAGATATTTTCAGATAAAAAGTGGAGAGAACATTTCTGAGAAACAACTTTGTGATGTATGCATTCCACTCAGGGAGTTATACCTCTTTTCTCACAAGGCAGTGTTTGAACACTGTTCCTGTGAAAGCAAAGAAGTGATATTTCAGAGCACATTGATGACTAGGGCGAATAGTGAAATATACTGAAATAAAATCGGGGAATGAGCGTTCCAAGAATCTGCTCTCTGATATATGCATCCACCTCACAGAGTTACTACTTACGCTATGTTGCCCAGTTTCGAGACTCTTTGAAGGATGTGTGAAGAGATATTTAGTGACGCCCGGAGGCTTGTGGTGAGCAAGGAAGTGTCTTCTGATGAAACCTGCAGAGAAACTTTCTGAACAACTGCTTTGCGATGTGTGTATTCGTCTCATAGAGTTAAACCGTTCTTTGGATTGAACAGCTTGAAATCACTGTTTTTGTGGAATCTGAGGAAGGATATTTGGAAACGATTCTAGAACATGGAGAAAGAAATATCGTCAGGTAACATCCAGAAGGAAGCTTTCTGTGAAACTGCTCTGTGTCGTCTTAATGGCTCTCACTCAGTTAAGCCCCTCTTTTCATTGAGCAGTTTTCTAACCCTGTGTATGCTTAGCGTGTGATGGGATATTCAGGAACACTTTGAGGCTTATGGTGAAAAAGGAAATATGTTCAATCCAAAACTGGGGAGAAGCTTTCCAAGGAACTGCCTAGTGACGTGTGCATTACACTCACAGTGTTATACCTCTCTTTTCATACAGTGTCGGGGAAACCCTTTTGGAGAAATAGGTACCAAGTGATATTCGGGAGCATGTTGCTGCCGATGGTGAAAACGGACATAGCCTCAGACTAAATCGGGAAAAAGCTTTGTAGGAAACAACTCTGTGATATGTGTAATCATCTCACATAGATAATGCTTTCTTTACATTACACAGATTGGAACCTGTCATCGACAGATTGACGAAGGGACCTTGGTAGCACTTTGAGGACTATGGTGAAACACGAATTATCTTCAGATTAGACAGGGAAAGAAGCTTTCTGTGAATCTGCATTTTGCTATGTTTATTAATCTCACATAGGTGAAGCTTTCTATACATTACACAGCTTGGAAACTCCCCTGTGGATGGATCCGTGAAGGGATATTTGAGAACACATTTGGGCCTCTAGTGAAATAGGAAATACAGTCAGATCAAAATGGGAGAGAAGCTTTCTGAGAAACTGCTTGGTGACGTGTGCATTCCACTCAGGGTGTTATAACTTTCTTCTCATAAGGCACAATTTATACACTGTTCCTGTAAAACGAAAAGAGTGATATTCGGAGGACATTGAAGACTGGCAAAATTGAAAATCCAATAAAAAACAGAAAGAAGCACTCGAAGAAACTGCTCTCTGACATGTCCATTTTTACACAGAGTTAAAGCTTACTCTACATTTCCCAGTTTGAAAGTCGGTCTTTGAGGTTCTGCAAAGGGATAGTAAGTGACAACCGGAGGCCTGTGTCTAGCAAGGAAATGTCTTCCATCAAATATTTGAGAGAAGCTTTCTGCGCAACTCTTTTGTGAACTTTGTACTCATCTCATAGAGTTAAATCATTCTTTGAATTGAGTAGTTTGAAATCACTGTTTCTGTGGAATCTGAGAAAGGACATTTGGAAACGCTCTTTACAATACCCTGAAAAAGAAGTAATCTCAGAGAGAAACCAGAAGAAAGCTTTCTGTGAAACTACTATTTGTCACGTGAATTCCGCTCACACAGTTAAGCTTCTCTTTTCATTGAGCAGTATCATAACACTGTTTTTGTTTAGTCTATGAAGGGATATGCTGGAGCGCTTTGAGGCTTACAGTAGGAAAGGAAACGTCTTCACATAGAAACTGGAGAGAAGCTTTCTGAGGAGCTGTTTTGTGACGTGTGCATTCCACTCACAGAATGACGTGTGCATTCCACTCACAGAATGACGTGTGCATTTCACTCACCTTTCTTCTCCTAGAGGATTCTGGAATCCCTTTTGGAGGAAAAGCTACCAGAGACATTCAGGACTATAGCGATGGCTATGGTGAAAAAGGAAATATCCTCAGACAATAACTGGAAAGAAGATTTCTGTGAAACTGCTTTGTGTTAGATATGTTTATTCATCTCACATAGTGAAAACTTTTCTTATATTACGCAGTTTTGAAAATCCGTCATGCTGGCCGGGCGCGGTGGCTCAAGCCTGTAATCCCAGCACTTTGGGAGGCCGAGATGGGCAGATCACGTGGTCAGGAGATCGAGACCGTCCTGGCTAACAAGGTGAAACCTCGTCTCTACTAAAATAATACAAAAAAACTAGCCGGGAGAGGTGGCGGGCGCCTGTAGTCCCAGCTAATCGGGAGGGTGAGGCGGGAGAATGGCGTAAACCCGGGAGGCGGAGCTTGCAGTGAGCCGAAATCCAGCCACTGCACTCCAGCCTGGGTGACAGAGCGAGACTCCCATCTCAAAAAAAAAAAAAAAAAGAAAATCCGTCATGCATGGATCTGCGAAGGGACATCCGGGAGCACATTCAGGCTACGGTGAAAGAGGAGGTATGTTCAGATGAAAAGTGGAGAGAAGCTGTCTGAGAATCGACTTTGTGATGTATGCATTCAACCCAGGGAGTTATACCTCTTTTCTCACAACATAGTGTTTGAACACCGTTCCTGTAAAACTGAAAAGGTGATATTTTGAAGCGCATGAGGACTATGGTGAATTGTGAAATATACTGAAATAAAATAGAGTAAGAAACGTTCCAAGAATCTGCTCTCTGATATGTGCTTTCACTTCACAGAGAATGCTTACTCTATGTTGCCCAGTTTCAAAATTCTGTCTTTGGAGAATTTGTGAAGGGATATTTAGTGACACCCAGAGGCTTGAGGTGAGCAAGGAAAGGCTTCCAATGAAACCTGCAGAGAAACTTTCTGAGCAACTGCATTGCAATGTGTGTATTCATCTCATAGAGTTAAATCACTCTTTTAATTGAAGAGCTTGAAATCACTGTTTTTGTGGAATCTGAGGAAGGACGTTTGGGAACGACTCTTAGAACATGGAGAAAGAAATATCCTCAGGTAACATCCAGAAGGAAGCATTCTGTGAAACTGCTCTGTGTCATCTTAATGGCTCTCACTCAGTTAAGCCCCTCTTTTCATTGAGCAGTTTTCTTTTCTTTTTTTTTTTTTTTTGAGACGGAGTCTCGCTCTGCCACCCAGGCTGGAGTGCAGTGGCCAGATCTCAGCTCACTGCAAGCTCCACCTCCCAGGTTCATGCCATTCTCCTGCCTCAGCCTCTGGAGTAGCTGGGACTACAGGCGCCTGCCACCTCTCCCGGCTAGTTTTTTGTGTTTTTTTTAGTAGAGATGGGGTTTCACCGTATTAGCCAGAACGGTCTCGATCTCCTGACCTCGTGATCCGCCCATCCCGGCCTCCCAAAGTGCTGGGATTACAAGCTTGAGTCACCGCGCCTGGCCAATGGAGCAGTTTTCTAACCCTGTGTATGCTTAGCGTATGATGGGATATTCGGGAGCACTTTGAGGCTTACGGTAAAAAAGGAAATATGTTCAGACCAAAACTAGAGGGAAGCTTTCCGAGGAACTGTCCTGTAATGTGTGCATTCCACTCACAGTGTTATAACACTCTTCTCATACAGCCTCTGGGAAACCCTTTTGGAGAAAGAGGTACCAAGTGGTATTCCGGAGCATGTTGGTGCTGATGGTGAAAAGGGAAATAGCCTCAGACTAAAACTGGAAAAAGCTTTCTAGGAAACTACTCTGTGATATGTGTAATCATCTTTCATAGATAATGCTTTCTTACATTACGCAGCTTAGAATCTGTCATGGACGGATCCACGAAGGGACCTTCGGGAGCACTTTGAGGACTATGGTGAGAAACGAAATATCTTCAGATCAGAAAGGGAAAGAAGCTTTCTGTGAATCTGCTTTTTGCTATGTTTATTCATCTCACATAGATGAAGCCTTCTTTCCATTACACGTCTTGGAAACTCCCTCGCGGATGGATCCGCAAAGAGATATTTGGGATCACATTCGGTCCTATAGTGATATAGGAATTATAGTCAGATAAAAACGGGAGAGAAGCTTTCTGAGAAACTGCTTTGTGATATGTGCATTTCACTCACAGAACTGCACTCACAGAATGACGTGTGCATTCCACTCACCTTTCTTCTCCTAGAGGATTCTGGAATCCCTATTGGAGAAAAAGCTACCAAGAGTCCTTCGGGAGTATAGGGATTCCTATGGTGAAAAAGGAAATATCCTCAGAAAAAACTGGAAAGAAGATTTCTGTGAAACTGCCTTGTTTTAGATATATTTATTCATCTCGCAGAGTTAAAACTTTTCTTTTATTACGCATTTTGGAAACTCCGTCATGTACGGATCCGCGAAGGGACATTCGGGAGCACATGCAGGCCTATAGTGAAAGAGGAGATATCTTCAGATAAAATGTGGAGAGAAACTTTCTGAGAAACGACTTTGTGATGTATGCATTCCACTCAGGGAGTTATACCTCTTTTCTCACAAGGCAGTGTTTGAACACTCTTTCTGTTAATCTGAAAAAGTGATATTTCAGATTGCATTGAGGACTATGGCAAATAGTGAAATATACTGAATAAAATCGTGGAAGAAGCGCTCCAAGAATCTGCTCTCTGATATGTGCATTCACTTCACAGAGTCAATGCTTACTCTATGTTGCCCAGTTTCTAAACTCTGTCTTTTAAGGATCTGTGATGGGATATTTAGCAATGCCTGGAGGCTTGCTCAAGCAAGGAAGCGTCTTCCGATGAAATCTGCAGAGAAACATTCTGAGCAACAGCTTTGTGATGTGTGTATTCGTGTGATAAAGTTCAACCATTCTTTGGATTGAAAAGCTTGAAATCACTGTTTTGGTGGAATCTGAGGAAGGATATTGGGAACGACAATTAGAACATGGAGAAAGAAATATCCACAGGTAACATCCAGAAGGAAACTTTCTGTGAAACTTCTCTGTGTCGTCTTAATGGCTCTCACTCACTTAAGCCCCTCATTTGGTTTAGCAGTTTTCTAACCCTGTGTATGCTTAGAGTGTGACGGGATATTCGGGAGCACTTTCAGGCTTACGGTGAAAAAGGAAATATGTTGGGACCAAAACTGGAGAGAAGCTTTCCGAGGAACTGCCTTGTGACGTGTGCATTCCACTCACAGTGTTATACCTCTCTTCTCATACAGCGTCGGGGAAATGCTTTTGGAGAAACAGGTAGTATGTGATATTCGGGATCATATTGGTGTGATGGTGAAAAGGGAAAGAACCTCAGACTGAAACAGATAAAAGCTTTCTAGGAAACTACTCTGTGATATGTGTAATCCTCTCACATAGATAATGCTTTCATTACATTACACAGCTTGGAAACTGTCATGGACGGATCCACGAAGGCACCTTTGGGAGCACTTTGAGGACTATGGTGAAAAATGAAATATTTTCAGATTAGAACGCTAAAAAAGGATTCTGTGAATCTGCATTTTGCTATGTTTATTCATACCAACTTGATGAAGCTTTCTTTACATTACACATCTTGGAAACTCCCTCATGAATGGATCCATGAAGGGATATTTGGGATCACATTCGGGCCTATAGTGAAATAGGAAAGAGTCCGACCAAAACGAAGAGAAGCTTTCTGATAAACTACTTGTTGACGTGTGCATTCCACTCAGGGAGATATAACTTTCTTCTCATAAGGCACAATTTGAACACTGTTCCTGTAAAACTAAAAGAGTGATATTCGGAGCACATTGAACACTCTGGCAAAATTGAATGGATGGGCTGAGCACATCGACTGAGGCAGGCAGGAGCTGCAGCCCACAATCATCCCATGGGCCTCAAGGCCTGCTGTCAACTGAAAGTTCACGGAGGATTCTGAGCCCTCTGCCTCCCTCCTCCTTTGAAAGACAGGTCCTTGTCCTCTGGAAGAGGTGCTGTCGCACTTCCTCCGCACACCCAGTCTCGTTCCTGAGGATGAGACCCCCCTCTGCTCCTGGGTGGACTGACACCCTGAGACTTTTGGCCCGCTGCTACATCCCAGACATTCTTTGATTTTCCCTGACATTCACTGAAAGGTCAACTGTGACCCGTTTCCACAGGGCACAGGCCAGCACACCGTTGTTTCTTTGACAATCGGCCCGTGTGCCCTCAGTGACACATGCTTACATCATCTCTTCCGGCGTAGGCCAGTGCCACGCATTGGCTCCACCTCGGATTCGCCGCTGGACCTGTTGACAGGTATCCTGGAAAGCGGGATCAGCGTGAAGGAGCCCCAGACCCCTGAGAAGCGCGGCAGGTCACCGCTCTTTGAAAGGAGGGAGGCAGAGGGCTCTCGGCGCAGTGAACTTTCAGCTGGTTCCACGCCTTGAGGCTCATGGGATCATTCTGGGCTGCAGCCAGGCCCTGCCTGCCTCAGTCGTTGCCATGTGCTCAGTCCATCCAATCTCCCCCTTAGGGGTCCTGAATCGGGTCTGAAGTGGAGTCCTGAGATGCCACCAGGCGCCATGAAGCTCCCCCACCCCCGGAAGAAATGGGTTCAAACCGAAGCAGGTTTGGAGAGAAAAACGATCACGCCAGGGATCTCCAGGAAGTGTCCACCTGATGGGCTGGGAGTGATCCTTTTGGAAGACATCCAGCCAGACCAGGAAGCATCCAGGCCCTGGAGAAACAGGGGATACACAGCAGAGGGAGGACGGAGCAGAGGCCAGAGCCCAGGTGGCGTAGAGCACAGTGCCACCACCACGGGCTTAAGGGGAATGGTGCCAAAAGGGTGGCTTGTGCAGTGAGGCCAGCGTGCCAGTGACTGCGATTGTGGCCATCTCCCATTCCCGGCTTCTTCTTTCAGCCTGTGCCTTGGTGTGGCTTATTTTCTCAGAGAAGAGCCCGGGAAAGATACAAGCCTCTTCTGTGATGTGGGCCTGCTCCTCTCCTGCAGGACAATCAGCTCCCGTGCGACTTTTGTCCGTGGCTACAGTGAGTTCGTCTTGCTCAAGGAAAAGAGGCCGCACGGGCTGGGGATGAGGTTACAACTACTCCGGGGGCCAGGCCTCGCCTCATGAGGTCAAGGCCTTCACAAATTAAAAGCAGAACCTCCGCGAAAACGGTTGACAAGCAGACACATGACCCAGGCACAGATGCGGAGGGAGGCTCGCCAAAGACAGGCCGACATGTGGGAAATCGCTTTTAGGCGCAAAGGGCACTTTCCTCCACACACATACACACACACACACACACACACACACACACCAATCGAAAGAGAGAGGGCAGGAAACACACAGAGACCGAGAGACAGAGAGAGAATCGAAAACGGATACGCACAAACACATACACACATAGACAGTCATAGGGCAGTGGCGCAGAAACAAATACCCCCTGGCAGCCACTGAGGCTACGGGTTTCGGGGTTCGGCATTCGATCGGAAGGACCCTTGGCTGAAAGAGCAGCCCACAGACCTACAGTCCAACCCGTCCTCGAGATCACGGTGGGCACGACTTCTGGGGCGACTCACCCGAACATCGTCTGGGCGGGCCTGAGGCTGGGATGCGGCACTGCCTCCCCGGGATTCCGCCTGTGCTTTCACCATCCTGGTCAGCCCTTTGCCACGAATCCTGGCATCCGGAGACAGTCCTGCGGACCCCGTGGAGAGTTCAAGCTGGAGACTGGGAGCCCCGACACCCAAGCATTGCCACGGAGAGCTCCTGTTTGCCAGGTCTCAGGGCATGGTTTCCGTGACAATCGCCATGACATTCCCAGCCTGATTAGAAGAATAATGGACGGAATCATCATTTTTGTAGCATAAGTATATTTCTTCTTCTCTCAGGTTGAGAAACAGTCAGTTACTAGGAATATCTGCCCCCAATTGGACTCTGCCCACAAAAATGACTTGTGGGACTCAAAGAAGCTGGCACTAATAGTCACATAAAGTGTGTGATCGAGCAACTCTACATAATCTGAGTCATCAGAAACAGTATTTCTAACAATTGAAAACAACACGTGGTGATGTAGACAATGACTGTTCAAAGAGGAGAAACAAAAGTGTGAGGTAACTTTTAATTATTTGTTTTAATATTCTGATAGCAGGTACTGGTTTTCTTCCTGACATTACAGTACTTTCATGAGATTTTGTCAGGACTGCATTTTGATGATATGGTTAGAATATCTGAGATACTATGACTGGCACATTTGTCGTGCTCACTATCTAATAACATGAAATTTTACTTGACAATGTTTACTATTTTTTCTTTGCTTTCAAAGCACAATTGATAACATCACGTTTGCATAACATGGTAAATGCAATTCAGAATTTCAAGAGTAATCACTATTTATTTTTAATAAGTATGTTCTCATCTTGTATGTAAAATATACCATTGTTTTTTTAACTTTTATCTTATCTGTGTTATTCAAGTTGAGTATTTTTTAGGATCATCTGGGTATTTTTCTCAAATTTGTATTTTTCTGTTAAAGAAAAAAATTGTCTTCATGTAATGTGACATAGACCTGTTATCTACATTATTTCACAGTTACAATAAGTCTGTTAAAGTTATAAAATCACCTGATCAAAAATAAAAGTTGTTTGGTTGATAAGACAGCAAAATGTTAAACTTTATTGACAGATCACATATTAAAGATGTAGCAATTAAGTAAGTGAATATAGAAAACTTGAATTCTGTAAAATGTTTGTAGTCAATTTGCTTATCTTTCCTTTCCTTTTTTTGGGTAGATATTGATAAATGTTAAAGAAATAAATTAGAATATTTTAATTGTAGTAAACAGTTCTAACATTTCTACATTTCTTTTCCTCAATGGTCAGAAAGTATTTGGCTTTCAAACAGCATCTCAGCACCTATCATATATAGTTCTATTCCTTCTGCTCCTCCTCCTCCTCCTCCGCTTCCTCATCCTCCTCCTCCTCCTCCTCTTCTTCTTCTTCTCCTTCTCCTTCTTCTTCTTCTTCTTCTTCTTCTTCTTCTTCTTCTTCTTCCTCCTCCTCCTCCTCCTCCTCCTCCTCCTCCTCCTCCTCCTGCTCCTCCTCCTCTTCTTCTTCCTTCTTCTTCTGCCTTTCTAGATTTGGTAGATCACACTATGCAGGCATTACAATCTAGGTAGAGTTCCTTTTAGTAGAGTCTCCTTATGGGATGTCCACTCTTGGCTTCGAGGTCCAGTAGTGATTTGGTTAAAAGCCACTACTTGACCAAAAGTCAGAATTTAAGTCCTCATCCTGTAGCTGTTTTTTCCCCTCGGGTTGGAACTTAAAACAGATAGAGATGGAGGATGGTACTGGCAAGAAGCAAATGAGGTAGACAGAATAGAATATTCCAATTAAGTCTCCACCATTGTGCTTTACTGCTTGTGTTTTATGTTGTCTCCATCGTTCACTGTGGCATACATGTCTGCCTAGTTACTTTTTCTATGGGTGAACTTCGTCGGGACATGAAGCAGATTTTTTTATTTCTGTATCAAAAACCTCAGATGCAAACCAAAGCATAGAGACCTGTTGCGTATGCATAAAACAACTATATTTTGCTCTCTAGCTACAAGGAAATTGTGACATTGGAGCTTCTGTGTATGCTCTCAATCCTTTAACAGCTACTCTTAATAGACATATTTATTGATTGGTAATAATTCTCAATACATCACATAATTATATCATATAAACTGCAAAAATGCATTATACAGAGAAGTAAACACTGAATTCTATGAGAACAAATAAATTAGTTTTCGTATGGTATTTACGGAAGAGCACTGATTTCTTTCTTATCCTGTCTACCTGACAAGATTATAGTCTCTTTTATTACCTGTGATGTATGTTATTATTTTATTTCTAATAATAACTTTTCTGTGTACTCTTCCTGTGAAATAAACACTAACGCTAAACATTAAAAACAGTAAGTTCTTTGAAAACACTATGAACAATTGCATATCATTTTATTAACTCAATTTTCGCATAAATTTCATTCTACTACATTCATCATATTTTAAAGTCAGATGAATACATCACTGTCTTTGGACCTCTAGAATAAGGTTGATCCTCACGATGATGTATTTTCTTATTATCATAAATTTGAAGACAAACTAGCATCAAACAGGACAGAAGATTGAAAAGAGTACAATTATGTTATACGAAGACAACTTCACATCATCTTTTGGATTTAGCTGCTTTCTGACTAGAGTTCTATGTGTCAAAAATTTTCGAAAGCTCAGGTAAGTTATGCGTGAGTTATCGTTTCATTTTTATAAAATCATCTCTACACAAACTAAAATTTTAAAATATATTTTAAAATCCATAATGAATTTGATGTTAAATATTTAAACAATAGCAATATTATAGTGGTCTTTCCTGGTAATTTCTACTATTCTTATCCCAACAGAAAGGGGTTAAAATTGTCACAGCAAAGACAGGCCATGTATACTTTCATGTCTTAAGGCATAATTAACTTCTTATTATAAGAAAATTTATACTCTCTGTATAACCAGAACATTAAAATATGGCCATTTTCTTGATTTAACAGTTCTCTAATGAAGCAAATCTCAAGGATATTATTTTATTTGTATAAATGCTTCAATGTATCTCTAAAGTTTTTCCTTAAAAAGTTGACCATGGTGCTGTCATCACACATAATAAAAATCATTGTATAAGCTTGGGGAACGTGGCAAAACCATGTCTCCACGAAAAATGCAAAAATTTATTCAAGTGTGGTGGTTTGAGCCTGTAGTGTCAGCCACCTGGTAAGGTAAAATGTCATTTTATTCAGTGACATTTGTTGTTCACTTAAAGTTCCTTCATTACAGTTTTCAAATTAGATTACTCCATCAATGATGTCTTTTAGTTTCTAAAGTAATGCTTTCCATGAGATTATCTAAAATCATCATCGCAAAGATAAGCATTACTCATCATCAAATAAGCATCTTCTCTTAACAAATGAACATTTTCAGCACTGACAAGAAAGTACCCCTTTGTAGCCTTGAAAAAAAAAAATGGAATACTTCTAGATACATATACAGTGTATAACTTTCTGTATGTGTATCCATATGCATATATATGTGCATATATATTATATATACGTATATTTTCAAACTCGTAATCATATAGATATTCAGCATCATACAAAAGTCACCAACCACACTAGGAGCTTCTTTAGATTTGAAAATTCAATTAGGCCAGGCACTTTCCTTCACACTGGTAGTCTTAGCACTTTGGGGAGCCAAGGCAGGAAGATTACTTGATTTCAGGAGTTCAAAACCAGCCTGAGGAATGTGGTGATATCTGTTAATGCACAAAGTCAGTTGAGTGTAATTGTCTGCACCAGTATTCTCTGCTACCTGGGACACTGAGGTGAAAACATTTCCTGAGCTGTGATTGTGTTGCTGTACTCCAACCTTAGCAGTGAAGAGAAGCGCTGCCCCGCCCCACCCTTACACACATACACAAAGGGTAATAGCATCTTGATTTTTTGCTTTGTTATGCTCATTTTATCAAAGCCTAATTTGTGGCATGCATGAAAATAAAACACTGTCACACAACTTTTTACTATATACTCTAGTATATAGCTCTTTCTAGTTCCTAAAACAAGCTGCACCACTTCATAAGAACTTATTTTTCTTTCAAGAAGGTACTTCTTAGATATCTCAGAGGTAGAAAGAACACAAGATCTTCTGATTTCTGGGCTGCCTTGTGTTTCACTAATAGCAGCTCCTTCCCTGTATTAGCGTATCATTAGATTTCTTTTAAATGTCTGTAGTACACCTGTAATGCAGTGACTGACCATTATATCTCTCAGTAGAAGTTTCTAGATTCCATCGCTAAACTGTAAACCTAGGCTTGTAAGTGTAACTTGCTTATGTAATTCTTATTGACCTATTTCAGTTCCATAGCCTTATGGGTGATTAACACTCCTTTTTCTTTGGTCAACAGGATAATTTCATTTCCTTGATCTACTCAAAACATTTTTATTTTTTTCGGAAATCTCGTCAACATTTCTGTTCTTGTTCATTTATTTATTTATTTATTTATTTATTTATTATTATACTTTAAGTTCTAGGGTACATGTGCATAACATGCAGGTTTGTTACATATGTATACTTGTGACATGTTGGTGTGCTTCACCCATCAACTCATCAGCACCCATCAACTCATCATTTACATCAGGTATAACTCCCAATGCAATCTCTCCCCCGTCCATCCTCCCCATGATAGGCCCCGGTGTGTGATGTTCCCTTTCCTGAGTGCAAGTGATCTCATTGTTCAGTTCCCACCTATGAGTGAGAACATGCGGTGTTTGGTTTTCTGTTCTTGTGATGGTTTGCTAAGAATGATGGTTTCCAGCTGCATCCATGTCCCTACAAAGGACATGAACTCATTCTTTTTTATGACTGCATAGTATTCCATGGTGTTATTGCCACATTTTCTTAATCCAATCTGTCAAGGATGGACACTTGGGTTGATTCCAGTATTTCCTATTGTGAATAGTGCCACAATAAAGATACGTGGGGCATGTGTCTTTATAGCAGCATGATTTTTTTTCTTTTTTTTCAGTTTTTTTTTATTACTATACTTTAATTTCTAGGGTACATGTGCATAACGTGCAGGTTTGTTACATATGTATACTTATGCGATGTTGGTGTGCTGCACCCATCAACTCGTCAGCACCCATCAATTCATCATTATATCATGTATAACTCCAAAATATCCCTCCCTTCTACCCCCTCCCCATGATAGGCCCCAGTGTGTGATGTTCCCCTTCCCGAGTACAAGTGATCTCATGTTCAGTTCCCACCTATGAGTGAAAACATGGGGTGTTTGGTTTTCTCTTCTTGTGATAGTTTGCTAAGAACGATGGTTTCCAGCTGCATCCATGTCCCTACAAAGGGCACAAACTCATCCTTTTTGATGGCTGCATAGTATTCCATGGTGTATATGTGCCACATTTTCTTATCCAGTCTGTCACAGATGGACATTTGGGTTGATTCCAAGTCTTTGCTATTGTGAATAGTGCCGCAATAAACATACGTGTGCATGTCTTTTGTAGTAGAGTAATTTATAATCCTTTGCGTATATACCCAGTAGTGGGATGGCTGGGTCATATGGTACATCTAGTTCTAGATCCTTGAGGAATCGCAATACTGTTTTCCATAATGGTTGAACTAGTTTACAATCCCAACAACATGTAAAAGTGTTCCTCTTTCTCCACATCCTCTCCAACACCTGTTTTCCTGACTTCTTAATGATTGCCATTCTAACTGGTGTGAGATGGTATCTCATTGTGGTTTTGATTTGCATTTCTCTGATGGCCAGTGATGATGAGCATTTTTTCATGTGTCTGTTGGCTGTATGGATGTCTTCTTTTGAGAAATGTCTGTTCATATCCTTCCCCACTTTTTGATGGGGTTGTTTGTTTTTACTTGTAGATTTGTTTGAGTTCTTTGTAGATTCTGGATATTAGCCCTTTCTCAGATGAGTAGGTTGCAAAAATTTTCTCCCCTTCTGTAGGTTGCCTGTTCACTCTGAAGGTAGTTTCTTTTGCTGTGCAAAAGCTCTTTAGTTTAATGAGATCCCATTTGTCAATTTTGGCTTTTGCTGCCGTTGCTTTTGGTGTTTTAGACATGAAGTCCTTGCCCATGTCTATGTCCTGAATGGTACTACCTAGATTTTCTTCTAGGTTTTTATGGTATTAGGTCTAACATTTAAGTCTCTAATCCATCTTGAATTAATCTTCATATAAGGGTAAGGAAAGGATCCAGTTTCAGCTTTCTACTTATGGCTAGCCAATTTTCCCAGCACCATTTATTAAACAGGAATCCTTTCCCCATTTCTTATTTCTCTCAGTTTGTCAAAGATCAGATGGCTGTAGATGTGTGGTATGATTTCTGAGGACTCTGTTCTGTTCCATTGGTCTATATCTCCATTGTGGTACCAGTACCATGCTGTTTTGGTTACTGTAGCCTTGTAGTAGAGTTTGAAGTCAGGTAGCGTGACGCCTCCAGCTTTGTCCTTTTGACTTAGGATTGTCTTGGCAATGTGGGCTCTTGTTTGTTTCATATGAACTTTAAAGCAGTTTTTTCGAATTCTGTGAAGAAACTCCTTGGTAGCTTGATGGGGATGGCATAGATGTATAAATTACTTGGGCAGTATGGCCATTTTCACCATATTGATTCTCTCTATCCGTGAGCATGGTATATTCTTCCATTTGTTTGTGTCCTCTTTGATTTCACTGAGCAGTGGTTTGTAGTTCTCTCTTGAAGAGGTCCTTGACATCCCTTATAAGTTGAATTCCTAGTATTTTATTCACTTTGAAGCAATTGTGAATGGAAGTTCATTCCTGATTTGGCTCTCTGCTTGTCTGTTACTGGTGTATAAGAATGCTTGTGATTTTTGCACATTAATTTTGTATCCTGAGACTTTGCTGAAGTTGCTTATCAGCTTAAGAGATTTTTGGGCTGAGACGAAGGGGTTTTCTAAATATACAATCATGTCATCTACAAACAGGGACAATTTGACTTCTTCTTTTCCTAACTGGATACCCTTGATTTCTTTCTCTTGCCTGATTGCCCTAGCCAGAACTTCCAACACTATGTTGAATAGGAGTGGTGAGAGAGGCATCCCTGTCTTGTGCCACTTTTCACAGGGACTTTTCCAGTTTTTGCCCATTCAGTATGATATTAGCTGTGGGTTTGTCATAAATAGCTCTTATTATTTTGAGGTATGTCCATCATACCGAATTTATTGAGCGTTTTAACATGAAGGGCTGTTGAATTTTTTCAAAAGCCTTTTCTGCATCTATTGAGATAATCATGTGGTTCTTGACTTTGGTTCTGTTTATATGCTGGATTACGTTTATTGATTTGCGAATGTTGAATCAGCCTTGCATCCCAGGGATGAAGCCCACTTGATCATGGTGGATAACCTTTTTGATGTGCTGCTGAATCCGGTTTGCCAGTATTTTATTGAGAATTTTTGCATCGATGTTCATCAGGGATATTGGTCTAAAATTCTCTTTTTTTGTTGTGTCTCTGCCAGGCTTTGGTATCAGGATGATGTTGGCCTCATAAAATGAGTTAGGGAGGATTCCCTCTTTTTCTACTGATTGGAATAGTTTCAGAGGGAATGGTATCAGCTCCTCCTTGTACCTCTGGTCGAATTCAGCTGTGAATCCATCTGGTCCTGGACTTTTTTTGGTGGGTAGGCTATTAATTGTTGCCTCAATTTCAGAGCCTGCTATTGGTCTATTCAGGGATTCAACTTCTTCCTGGTTTAGTCTTGGGAGAGTGTAAGTGTCCAGGAAATTATCCATTTCTTCTAGATTTTCTAATTGATTTGCGTAGAGGCGTTTATAGTATTCTCTGATGGTTTTTGTATTTCTGTGCGGTCGGTGGTGATATCCCCTTTATCATTTTTTATTGCATCTGTATGATTCCTCTCTCTTTTCTTCTTTATTAGTCTTGCTAGCAGTCTGTCATTTTGTTGATCTTTTCAAAAACCAACTCCTGGATTCATTGATTTTTTGGAGGGCTTTTTGTATCTCTAGCTCCTTCAGCTCTGCTCTGATCTTAGTTATTTCTTGCCTTCTGCTAGCTTTTGAATGTGTTTGCTCTTGCCTCTCTAGTTCTTTTAATTGTGATGTTAGAGTGTCATTTTAGATCTTTCCAGCTTTCTCTTGTGGGCATTTAGTGCTATAAATTTCCCTCTACACACTGCTTTAAATGTGTCCCAGAGATTCTGGTATGTTGTATCTTTGTTCTCATTGGTTTCAAAGAACATCTTTATTTCTGCTTTCATTTCGTTATGTATCCAGTAGTCATTCAGGAGCAGGTTGTTCAGTTTCCATGTAGTTGAACGGTTTTTGATTGAATTTCTTTGTCCTGAGTTCTAGCTTGATTGCACTGTGGTCTGAGAGACAGTTTGTTATATTTCTGTTCTTTTACATTTGCTGAGGAGTGCTTTCTCTTCCATTATGTGGTCAATTTTGGAATAAGTACGATGTGGTGCTGAGAAGAATGTATATTGTGTTGATTTGGGGTGGAGAATTCTATAGATGTCTATTAGGTCCACTTGGTGCAGAGATAGTGTCAATTCCTGGATATCTTTGTTAACTTTCTGTCTCATTGATCTGTCTAATGGTGACAGTGGAGTGTTGAAGTCTCCCATTATTATTGTATGGGAGTCTAAGTCTCTTTGTAGGTCTCTAAGGACTTGCTTTATGAATCTGGTGCTCCTGTATGGGGTGCATATATATTTAGGAGAGTTAGCTCTTCCTGTTGAATTGATCCCTTTACCATTATGTAATGGCCTTCTTTGTCTCTTTTGATCTTTGATGGTTTAAAGTCTATTTTATCAGAGACTGTAGCAGCATGATTTTTAATCATTTGGGTACATACCCAGTAATGGGATGGCTGGCTCATATGGTA